>NW_009258631.1:365228-392085 GCF_000687185.1 Egretta garzetta
ATGTATCAAGCATTTCATTGTTACGTTCATAATGACATATTACAAAAGAAAAGCAATATATTAAATAATATAAAACAAAAAATAAAATTAAAAAGAAAAATAAAAATTAACTAAATAATTGGCACAGTGTTCAGTAACAACAAAGGTCTTTGGTGGTCATGGTCCACACTATTCTTTCCAGTAGAAGTCCTCAAGAAAAGAACTTGTGGAGAGAGACAAAATGAGGCATGTGTTCATACTCATGAAATAATTTCAGTTAAATCTATGAAGTTGGCAGTTCTCTAACCATCTTTGACTCCTGTGGGACAAATAATAACAAAAAATCAGAGGTGAAAAAGTACAGTGATAACATGATGGTGTGCTTGACATGCCTGAGGGACAGGATGCCACCCAGAGGGACCTGGACAAGTTTGAGAAGTGGGCCCATGTGAACCTCATAAGGTTCAACAAGGCCAAGTCTAAGGTCCTGCACCTGGGTCAGGTCAATTCCCCATATCAGTGTAGACTGGGAGATGAAGGGACGGAGGGCAGCCCTGTTGAGCAGGATTTGGGTGTACTGGTGAATGAAAAGCTGGAGACGAGCCAACAATGTGCGCTCACAGACCAGAAAGCCAATTGTATCCTGGGCTGCATCAAAAGTGTGGCCAGCATGTTGAGGGAAGTGATTCTGCCCTTCTAATCTGCTCTCATGAGACACCACCTGGAGAACTGTGTCCAGCTCTTGGAGACCTCAGCACAGGAAAGACATGGACCTCTTGGAGCGGCTCCAAAGGATGGCCACAAAAATTATTGGAGGGATGGAACACCTCTCCTATGAGGACGGGCTGAAAGAGTTGGGGATGTTCAGCCTGGAGAAGAGAAGGCTCCAGGAAGACCTTATTGCAGCCTTTAATTAATTAAGAGGGCTTATAAGAAAGATGAGAACAGAGTTTTTAGCAGGGCCTGCTACGATAGGACAAGGAGTAATGGTTTTGACCTAAAAGAAGGTAGATCCAGACTAGATATAAGAAAAAAAATTTTACAGTGAGGGTGGTGAAACACTGGAACAGGTTGCCCAGAGAGGTGGTAGATGCCCCATCCCTGGAAACATTCAAGGTCAAGGTTGGACAGGCCACTGAGCAACCTGATCTAGTTGAAGATGTCCCTGCTCATTGCAGGGGGGTTGGACTAGGTGAACATTAAAGGTCCCTTCCAACCCAAACTATTCTATCATTCTATAAAGTAGTGCAGAAAATACTTTAAGTTGTTTCCAAATCAAGGCTAGAGAGAAAAGGATCCTGCTCAAAAATCCGTTCAGTCCACTGCCAAAAAACCCCTTAGAATTAAAATAGAGTTAAAATAAGTGAAAGTGGTTTTGCCCTAAGCATGGGCTGGGGAGAGCAGCTAGATTTTACTTCACAGTTCCTGCTAAATTGCCTAAGTGCCTTGCATGCAGCTTGAGGCCACTTCTTAGTAGTCCCTTCACTCAAATCTCTGCGTAACCTTGTGCGTGACAGAATCAACTACCTGTTTACCTTAAATAAAAAAAAAAGCTTGATCAAAATCTTCTAATAACTCATAAGCAATCAATGAACTATTATTTGACACAGAGTTGTTTCGAGTGTCAAACATCTTTAAAAAAAGCATAGCAAGCAAAAAGAAATTCTGACACAATAAATTCTTCCAGTTAAAGCAAAAGTCTTCTCTGGATAATTTCAGTTTTCCTTCTAAAATGCTTTTACTGACATGAAAAACAAAATATTGTTGTATAGAGAAAGAACGTTTAGTAGAAGAACAAAACATCGTAAGCAATTCTGAATACCAAATACTAACTGAAATTCACAGTGCTTAATAATATGGGTTGCAGTTCTTCAGTTTCTCATCTTTTTCTGAGGTAGCTTTACTGTCATGGTTTAGCACCAGTCAGCAACCAGGCACCACACAGCTCAACGCCCTTCCTGGTGGGGTGGGGGAGAGAATGGGAAGAGCAAAAGTAAGAAAACTTATAGGTTGAGATAAGAACAGCTTAATACTTTAAATAAAATAACACATGATAATAATAAGAAAAGTAATAGTAATAATAAATTGTAATGAAAAGGAAAAAAACCAAGAAATATAGACAGAAACAAAACCCAGGAAAAATAAGTGATGCAATCACTCACCACCCGCCAACAGATGTCCAGCCCATCCACGAGCAGCAACCACTGCCCCCCAGCCAACTCCCCCTAGTTTTTATACTGAGCATGATGTCATATGATCTGGAATACCCCTTTGGTCAGTTTGGATCAGCTGTCCTGGATGTGCCCCCTCCCAGCTTCTTGTGCAGCTGGCAGAGCAGGGGAAGCTGAAAACATGCTTGACTAGTCTAGGCACTACTTAGCAACAACTATAACATCAGTGTGTTATCGTCATTCTTCTCATGCTAAATCTAAAACACAGCTCTATGCCAGCTACTAGGAAGAAAATTAACTTTATCCTTGCCAAAACCAGGACTCTTATTTAGAAAGCAAGACTGAAGAATAGTGCTATTGTAATTCTTGTATTAGGAAGAAAAGATAAATATGTTCACAGGTTAATATTTAATTTCTGTGAAGATTAAGCATATGTTTCTAAAGGTCTTTCAAGTTGGCATGATCTGGATACCATCCATCTTTCTGAATAATTATGCTGCACTACTGGTTTTGGCTGGGATAGAGTTAATTTTCTTCACAGTGCTTTGTATGACGCTATGTTTTGGATTTGTGATGAAAACAGTGTTGATAATATAGGGATGTTTTAGCTATTGCTGAGCAGTGCTAACACAGAGTCAAGGCCTTTTCTGCTCCTCACGCCACCCCACCAGAGAGCAGGCTGGGGGTGCACAAGAATTTGGGAGGGGACACAGCTGGGACAGCTGACTCCAGCTGACCAAAGGGGTATTCCATACCATATGATATCACGTTCAGCAGTAAAATTTGGGGTGAAGCAGGGAGGACAGACATCTGGATTTACGGCATTTATCTTCCCAAGTAACTGTTACATGGTTACTTGAAGCCCTGCTTTTGGAGATGGCTAAACCCCTGCCTGCAGATAAACGGTAGTGAATTACTTATTTTGCTTTGCTTGAGCACGCAGCATTTGCTTTCCCTATTAATCTGTCTGTATCTCAACTCATGAGTTTTCTCACTTTTATGCCTTTGATTCTCTTCCCCAGAGAGCAAGCGGCTGTGTGGGTCTTAGGTGAATACCAGGGTTAAACCCCGACATCTGCTCATAACAGTCTACTTTCCCCAAATGAAAAAAGAAATCCTGGAGAGAGTTTAAGTGATCTTTGAATTATGAAAACATCTGAACTGTAGAAGATCTGAGGTCTGTGAGAAAGATGTGTGAGAAAGATCTGAGATGCAGCTATTTCATTCAGAGATCATCCATTCCGGGGAAGAAGAGAGAAGAAAGATGTATCAATCAATTGGTTTTGGCTCGCATTAATCCTGTTTATGCTCTGCCTTTCTAAACTTAACACCTCCTAGATGAACTAAGTATTTTAGAAAATACCAGTATGTATGTTCAAAATTTCTAGTGGCTAGAAATTTCTAGTTCAAGTTCTTACAGCTACCATGAGAACAAAAACTCTATCTTTAATAGCAATAATTAATTTAGACCAATATTCTGTAGCTGAAATATTAATACATTCTTTATCAACAAATTGTCCTTCAGCCACAATGTTTTTCTTAATTCTGGTTAAGTGCCATAGAATATTTGATACATGGAAACCCACAAATGAATAGTTTTATTCTATTCTCTAAAACAGTAATTCTTTTAAAGGTGTAAGATACTTACAGATTATAAACTGATACCAGAGATTTTTAATTAAATGCATAAAATATACACTTATTCACCAGTTTCTTTTCATTTTAGATCTCTTGATAATTTTCTTAGAGACTGCATTCTGAAGGAAAATATCTTAATAGTATCATAGACCTTGCCTATATATCCTATCTTCAATTGTAAAAACCTAATATTTCTGAATTCCATGTGATATTGATTTACTGATTTTTTTAAATGAATTGTCTTTATTGTATGATAGCAGTTCAAAACACTTCAAAATGTATCATCCTGAGTATTTGTCTTTTATGTCTTGTTGCCTAAAACATGTGTAGCTTACCCTAAAAGCCTGATGAATGTTCCTAGTTCTTATCAAAATCAACAGCAGCTCTGTGCAGACATATAGATTATTTCAGTTGGAAAGGACCTACAACGATCATCTAGTCCAACTGCCTGACCACTTCAGGACTGACCAAATGTTGAAGTGTGTTATTAAGGGCTTTGTCCAAATGCCTCTTAAACTCTGACAGGCTTCAGGCATCAACCACCCCTCTAGAAAGCCTGTTGTTTGATGATCTTGCTCAGTACAAAAATGCTTCCTCATGTCAAGTCAACCTCCTCTGGTGCAGCTTTCAACCATTCCCACACATTCTAGCACTGGATACCAGGGAGAAGAAATCAGCACCTCCCTCTCTGCTTCCCCTCCTCAGGAAGCTGTAGAGTGCAACGTAGAGGCCCCTCAGCCTCCTTTTCTCCAAACTGGACGAACCCAAAGTCCTCAGTGACTCCTCATAGGACATTCCTTCCAGCACTTTCGCCAGGTTTCTTGCCCTCCTCTGGACCCATTCAAGTACCTTAACACTGTGGAGCCCGGAACTGGAAACAGTACTCCAGGTGAGGCCACAGCAACGCTGAATACAGCAGGATAATCGCCTCTTTGGACCGGTTGCTGATGTTGTGTTTGATGAACCCCAGGACACAGAGTTCCCTCCTGGCTGCCATAGCACACTGCTGACACATGCTGAGCCTGCTGTCGACCAGCACCCTCAGATCCCTTTGTTCAGGGCTGCTCTCCAGCCACTTCCCCCCCAATTTCTACTTGTGCCCAGCGTTACTCTGTCCTAGGTGCAGAATCTAGCTTTTCAGATTCTCGTGTTCCATTAAAATTATTTCAGATATTAAATGACTGAGATTATTTTACAGCTGAACTTCTGATCTGTTGGATATTAATCAATACAGCACAATACATCTTCAATGTCTTTTAATTATTTGTGAAGGAGGTGCTGAGTTTTCTCGTTCATTAAAATTATACTGATTTGACCTATACATGGTGGAAAAATCAGCTTATGATAATATCACATCTTGTGTCTTGTTGATGTTTGGTTATAAGTATTAAATCAATGTATAATACGGGGAGGTCTTTTGGTTTTTTGTTTTTAATAAATAATGTACTGTTGTACTTGGTCTGGATGGGTTGGAGTTAATTTTCTTCATAGCAGCTCTTACGGTGAATAGCCTGAGGGGTGCACAAGAGGTTGGGAGACCGCATAACCAGACAGATGACCTGAACTAATCAAAGAAATGTTCCATACCATATAAGTCATGCTCAGCAACAAAATGGAGAATAAAGGGTTTAGGGAGGTTACCCATCTTTTGCTCAGGAACTAGCTGGACAATGGTCTGCCCATGGGAGGTGAAGAGTGATTGCCTTTCATCACTTTTGTTTAGTTTTCTTTCTCTATTCTTCCAATTGGCTTTTGCTTATTAAACAATTTCTTTTCTCAACACACAAGTTTTCTTCCTTTTACTCTAACTTTCCTCTTCCTCTGTCCTGATGGGGTAAGTGAGTAAGCAGCTCTGTGGTGCTTAGCTGCCTACCGGGATTAAACACCTGTATGAAGAGGTGTAATAAATTCAGAAGAATTTGGTCTTCTTTGTATGATTTTTTAAAATAATAATAACCTTTTAAGCACAATTAAAACCACAGAAGTAATATTTAAAACTTTTTAGATAACTCTTTACCTTATTAAAGCTACAGCAGTTGTAGTAGTGATTTTTTTTCTGTCATATGTTATTATATTCTGTCTCATGTGGTGTTCTTCAATTACAGCCCCATATGAAAGATTAAGCAAAACTTTGAAAGCCAAAACCAGCAGAAAATGTGATGTGAGAAGAAAAATTTCAAGGCTAGAAGGAAAATAATTACATGCGCAGTATAAAGTTGTAGGTACAGTCTGCTAAAAAGTCTGTTTGATTCAGTAGGTGGGACTGGAGCATCTCCCCTACGAGGAAAGGCTGAGAGAGTTGGGCTTGTTCAGCCTGAAGAAGAGAAGACTGAGAGGGGATCTCATCAACACATACAAATATCTTAAGGGCGGAAGTCAAGAGGATGGAAGCAGTCTGTTTGCAGTGGTGTCCAGCGACAGGACTAGGGGCAATGGATGCAAACTGAAACATAAGAGGTTTCAGTTGAATATGAGGAAGAACTTCTTCACTCTGAGGGTGGCAGAGCACTGGAACAGGCTGCCCAGGGAGGTTGTGGAGTCTCCTTCTCTGGAGATATTCAAAGCCCGCCTGGATGAAGTCCTGTGTAGCATGCTCTAGGTGAGCCTGCTTTAGCAGGGGGGTTGGACTAGATGATCTCCTAAGGTCCCTTCCAACCCTTACGATTCTGTGATTCTATGATTCTGTGATACTGAACCTAGATTGCAAAACTGTAGCTATTTCCAGTTTAACTACAGGCTTTCAAAAGTGATTTAGACAAATAACTACAAATCCTTGTGCTTTAGCTTCCCATAAGTAAAATAGACAGAGCAAGCTTTCTCCATTTTGTAAAACAAATACTCCAGCTTTTGCAAGCTAAACATTAGTATATTGGTATTGTATCAGTTGGACTTGATGATATTAAAGGTCATTTCCAACCTAAATGATTCTATGATTCCATGATTCCATGTATTCAGATGTATTCTGGAACTGTATTAGAAATCCTTGTAAGTTAATTAAAGTCACTTAATAGAATAACTTTTTCATATAGAACACCATCTAGGAAAAATATATACATACTTCAAACAAAATAACCTATTTTTGCAGTAGAAGTATTTAATAAAATACAATTATATTTGAATTTTCTTTATAAAATATGCTATGATATAGTTTGGCTGACATTTCATCAACAACTGAAAAATGGAATATAAACTATCACATCATAAAATGTTTGTTTGTTATGGGAATAGCTGGTACTGGAAATTTTAAAGATTTTGGTGCTTTTTCCTTCTTTTTCTCTAATTTGCTGGGTTTTATTTTTAAAGATGTCAGGAGTCAAACTTAACTTGTTTCATTCTATAACTTCTAATATAGAAATGTAAGAAATATAGGTACAATTTCCTTACTGAAAATATGATGGTGCTCCTTTCACCAGGAAAGCTTGAATAATATCAAATGAAAAAACAAATCAAAAGAAGTAAAAAAATCCTAACACATATATAAATGCTTTGTCATTTTTAATACTACTTTTTGCTATTTTTTATTAAGCATCAAGAGTGAATAAGAAACACAGAAAATGTTGCCCTTCCCACAAACTTTAGATGAAAGAAAATGCCAACACAAAATGCATATGAAGGCATAACATCCCCTTTTAGGTGATCCATTTATTAGTGAAATAGTTAAGCAACAACAATGATATCCATATTTCCAGTTTTTGCAGAAGTACAGCAGTCAAGAATGTTGATAATAGATATTAAAGAAGACAAAGAATATAATGGAATTTTAAATTTAAGGTATTAAAAGAAGTGAAAGAATGCCCAAAGTATGCTCTAGTGAACAGGCAGGGACAAGGGAGAAGAGCAGAGTGAAAGGTGAAATCAGAGTCGTGTAGACTTGGATCCACAGCAAAATTATTTCACTGATTAGAAAAATGTCATCTATTTGAAAGAGAATTCTAGTCCTGCAGTTATAAGGTAGTAAATATCAGTGTCACATATTATACACCTATGCTTAAATACAGTGTTTGACTGCAGACTGTAATCTTTCTGCAAGGTTCTTGCATTGTAGGGACACTATCTTACCTGTTCAGGAAACTAGTCAAAGAACTAGACATAGCTCTTGTGGTCTGAGAACTATCCCAGACTCTTTGGTAAAGGCAAACAGAAAGAAAAATCTCCAGATATGCCAAACTGGAATGCTGAATTAGGTGGAGGCTGTAGGAAGCCAGAATGTGATTTTCAGAACCATATTTTGCAGATGGAAAAATTGCAGTTTAGGAAAAAAACGTTGTTTTGCTCTTTTGTTGTTATTTTTGTTTGTTAGTTTGTTTAATGCTACATATAACTGTTTTCCATAATTCATTTTTTGGAAGTTGAGGGACAATAAGGATTTTCAGCTTCACATCTTTTTGCAGTCTACCATCATAGACCTAATTCTACAGTGCTGATGACTCTAAGAGAATTCTGACATGATTTAGCTTGGACCTAGATTCTAATTTTGTGAAGGTAAAACACATTTTATTCTCAGAGTGCAGGTTAGAGTTTGCACAAAGAACACCGATTCACAGTATTGATCTTCAGCAACTTGCTCACCAAGAAAGAGTAGACAGAAGATAAAAATGGCCCCAATGAGAACAGTTAAAGATTCCATCTAACATGATATCCCACATCTGACCATAGTCAGTACCCCATACAGAAGAGGAAAACAGAAGAAAAAATCCCTTTAAGGACAATTATAGAGGAAGCAAATCGTCTTAATTAGCTAATGTTTAACTTTCAGTCTCATCCTCAAGAGCTTCTTTTCTTTCTTTAATATAATCAAAACAATATAAAGTATGTTTGCCAAAAATCCTTGACAGCTTCACTTAATTTTTCATATTGAAAAGGGCAAATAAAGAAAATGCAAACCAGGTATTGCTTATACACTTGATGGAACAAATGGGGGGGGGGTGGTATTTGTGTTTGATTTCAGGAGATTTCATTATGCTTTTAAAGATTATTTAATCTGTAATTTGATAATCTCACATGTAGAATAACTGCTAACTAATATTTAAGAACAGGAAATGCAGAAAAATATTCTAGTGCTTTGAAAAGGATTGTGTACTGTATCTTTTAAATAAGGTAGAGATGATTGGAATGATGGATAGATACTTTTACATTATTTAGTGTTTAAGTATAGGTGATTATGTGTGCTTCATAAACTGAGATAATCTCTATTTCACTCTGTGAATAATTTTGTATGTAATACAAATACTTGTTCAGTACACTTTATGTACAGACTTACTAATTTAGACAGATAGCAACTGTATAATTCTGAATAAGTAATTAAAAATATTTAGTTAGCTATATACATGCATATTTTTTATGGATATAATTATTTTCCTACTGCAAAGCATCTGGAAGAGAATAGGACAGAATAGTCTGAAAACTGTAGGATGTGTATTATATTCTTATTAAAAGTTTGAGGTTCTTCAGTGTTACTTATGTATAAGAAAATAAATTAATTTTAAAAATATTTTTGTTCTTTTTCCTCAAATAAGAAGGCAAACCAATCTAGTGTAAGGCAGTTAGAGTTTCTTATTTTTTTTTAATAAAGTTCAAGTGCAAGCTACTTTTAAACAATAAAGTGAATTAAATTCATTAAAGCACATTTAACGAATTAACAAAAAGCCAGAAAAATAATTAAATTTCATCTAACATCTGATAGAATAAAGTATGTTTATTGATTCCAGTTGCTAATATTTCTTGGGGCAAAGGGTGATAGAGATGTAGAAAGAGGAAAGAAAATATGTTACAGGAATGATTTTGAAAAGTTTATGAATTCTAAGGGAGACAGAAAATTAAAATTACATTAGCAGTATGCTGAGTTAGCATACAGAAGTGAGTTTTATTAGCAGTTTATCAATAATTATTCCTTTATTAATGGAACAGCAAATAATTTTACTTGCACAATAAAAGGTCTAATACAAATGAACTCCATTTTCTTCAACAATAATTCAGATGTCTTATTGGGACAAGGCATTCGGCCCTTGGCCTCACAGTTTATTCACCTGGGAACCAATTATTGACTTCTAAAATGAAGCACCCTTCCAATAAGTTTTAAATAATTCATATCCTAATTTCATGTATATGCATCAAACTGAATCAAGTATGATCATAAATTTTAATGAAAAGGGCAAGATTCTCTCCACGATATTTCCTCATAAAAATTAGCAGGTTTCATTCTGCTTACATTTGTTAGACAGTAAAAAAATTTCTTCAACGGTGTTAATCACAGGTCATTGATTTTTAAGCCTTTAATTCTTGCCTACTATTTTTATACACAGCAGAGGATGAGAATGTTTATAAAATCCTGTATAAACATATTCATAAAAAGCATAAAGAAGAAGACAAGGTGAGTCAGAATTCTGATAAGCATTAATAAATCTTCATGTACATTACAGCCTTCAGAAATGTTGACAATTATTCAGTGGCTGTGCATGAGTGCCTATGTATAATGTAATATATGAAAGACTGTAATTATCAGTAAAATTTTGCATCCACTTCATCCCATTCCAATATGAATCATGACTGTCATAAAAATTGTGTGCACTAAAAATGGTCATTTGGTTAAAAACAACTTAGATTACTTTTATGGGGGAAAAAACATTTAATGGAGTCCCATCTAGCTATTTATTTAGTTATTTCTTTCCTTCCCCTACACCATTTAACTTAGTTTAAATTTATTTGTCATATTGATGTAGAAAATGGAAAGATAAAATTTTCAGGGCCAGGAAATTTTCCAGTTTTGTCCTTCTAGAATCCTGTTGTTACTCACCAGGAAGAGTGTTTTTGTGTATATAGTAAGGAATGTATAATGTTCTGCTTCAATATGCGATGGATTGGTTAGACACTTTTGTATATTCTAGCATGCTGTAGAGAAACCTTGCATGAAGTTAACCTCACCTAACACTAGATATCCCAAATGCAGAATTCTCTCTGACTTTGTCAGCGTAGGCTCTTTTTTTAGTCAGTGGAGAAAAATGAGCAATTTTAGAGCAATATCCCTCTGACCTATGTTTTATACAGTAAATCACAGATAAGAAGATAATAATCCAGTAGGCGGAAAACCTGCAGGTTTATTTTGTTTTCTGCTCTCTAATCTGTATGTAGGATGCATGATAACTATTTTAGTCCAGAAACTGTAATATTAGATGCATATTTTTTTTAGAAGATTAGAAAGTGCAATAGAGTTTCTGATGGATCCATGCAGAAGCATGAAACTCATTTGTTATGGTCAGTAAGTGATCCTGTTTGTGGGTGTATATCAACCTAGATGTTCAAGAGATTCAGTAATGAATGAATCACATTTCAAAGGTAGAAAATATATGCAGTCAGGAAGACAGTGGAACAATAAAAGCATACAGGTAAACAGATGCAAGAAGTGTAAACAAATAGATGTAAGTAGTAAGAAAAAATGGTGTGAAAACTTCTAGAAGCCTTGTCATTAATCTAAAAAAACCCAAGAAGAAATACAGAAGAAGAAGATAATTTTAAAATATCCAATGCCAAAACATAGTAGTGTCAGCTGAAAAAGCTTAAATTTTAAGCAAGGAAAGCCCTTCTTGGTGCTTTGTTCTGCTGTAACTGTCACTGGACAGGCAGAGCTGCAGACATGGGCTCCCAAAGAATTGATAGAGGGAAGGATTTAAAGAGTTTGATATTACTTTAAAAATTAAGATTGAAGACACAGGTCACAAAGGGACCTAAACAAACAGCTGGGACAGGTACAAACAAGCAAAAAGGCAAACACAGGTGGTAAGAGGTAAAAATTAAGAAAAAAGTTTCATATACTTATGTTTCAAGACCAGCTTTTGAAAGGCGTATCGGAAGAATTCAGAACTACGCAACCAAAGGAAGATGGTTTTGGGAAAGCATGCAAACTGGAGGGGTTAAAAATTGCATGGGGGAACTTGCACATGTCTAGAATATGTTCCTAGACCAGAAATAATGTGTCTTGAGGTTAGGCTAACTGAACGGCATGTGGAAGATTACAGGACGTGACAGTTAAATATGTGAGATTTTGATGAAATCACCAATAGTGCCATGCTTGTGGCTGAAGTGCAGAAGGGGTTGAGGGGAATTATGTGGAAAACAGACAAATGTCATAGACAGCTGAAGGGGATTGTTGAGATATCTTTGCAGAGCAGAGGCCAGTAGTGCCTTGGTAACTCCATTGGTAATGCCACAAAAATCAGAGATGACATAGGTAATAGTAGCAGAAATACTAAACTTTGTATCAGTGGAGACAAAGTAATTAAGCCTGGGCTGTTCATTTGGAAGATAGTTGTGGAAGAGAAAGGGAAAGGTAGCAAAAGAAAGTAAAGAAGTAGGAAAAAGGATAATAAAGTATGCACACTAGCTGACTGGGGCTACTGGGGGCGCCTGCATGCCAGCCCTGTCTTTTATTCAACCATGAGGAAACGATAAGTGCAAATGTCATGAACAAATGATGGTGAGGATGGGAGTCCTGTCACTTGACTCTGACTATCATATTCATATATGATGTCTCTCTGCCTGTCCCTGCGTCTTCCCTCTGACAGTCTATAGGCAGACTAGGATACTTCAGGTGACAGTTTTTTAGACCCCTATTCCTTTTTGCGTGATTAAGGGAAATCAAAATGGTAAGAATGCTGTTAGGATGGAAAAAAATGACATATAAATTCATTGTATTTAAAGCCACATAAAACATAAAAATACAGTTACAAAATAAGGACTGGCAAGGTGGCAGGGTTAATTTGATATAAAGGAACTTACAAAGAAAGAAAGGCTTTCAAGTAGAGATTAATAAAACCTTAGGGGACTGTGAAATCTGCAGAGACTCTGTTCATTTTCCTAATCAGATTTATCTGGAGATAGAAGAATTTCACTAATAAAAAGTCAATGCACCTTTTGGGTCTCATAAGGGGTCCCATATTAGTCAGTCTGAATTGTAATAAATCCTTCAAAGCCTCAGAAAAAGGTGGGAGTAGAAAAGAGCAAGGAAGTATCTTCAGGATCACTGGTGCTTATTGGTATGCATGCTTGCTGGGAGTTTGCATTTTGATTTTTGGTATTAATGTTGCTGTTATTTGATCTCAGTCAGTCTAGAGTCATAATTATTAGCAAAAAAAAGTGAAAAAAAGCATGAAGACATAGAATGTGGCAGGCTTTACACATATAAAGCTGTGAAAAACTTTGTCTTGTCCATACAAACATTAATTATGTTAGCCTAATAGTTCAAGTTCTTTCATACTTCTTGATATCTATTTTCTTTTAAATGTACTGTTTCAATGACAATTTGTAAAATGGAAAAAAAAAGTAGAAATGAAATAATGATCATTATCAGAGGTTATATTTTTTAAAGCTCATCAGAAAGTCATAGAAAATAAAAATCATTCATGCTTTATATTTGTTCATTTGCATTTGTTGCTGGAAATCAGCTTCATCAAAGTTTCCTGTTTCATTTGTAAGTTAATTCATCCAGTATTTGAAAATTCTAATTCTTTATTTTTAGTGCAATTATCTGTTACCTAAGATGAAGGATTAATGTTACATTGAGTGAAACAGCAGGTTTTACATTAGGAAATAGATTTAAAATCAAATGTATATGACAGTTTGATAAGGTGGAAAGGAAAGTTAGGAAAGCAAGAACATTCAGGACCTTTTTGTTATTATTTTTCAAATACTAAAGTATTTTTCTATCTAGGAGTCATCCTTTGAAGAACACTTAAAGAATGTTTGGGCATATTTGATGATCCATTTGTGAAAATTCATCAGTGTTTTTAAATAAATTATCTGGAAGTGAAAATTATTACATTTGCAGCTGAAATAGGTAAATTTAGGACACAGTGATCTCAAAGATTGCTAATGATGTTGCTAGCTAATTATACAACTCAAGTCGCTATCTAAAAATTATAAGTCTTTTTTTTTGACCAATTTTGGTGACAGGATTTATCATCTTTTAGTACTACAAAACTTACTACTACAAAAACTACAAACCTGCTTACAAATTTTTTGTATTTTTTCTTAAGGATAGTAATAAGTGGGAATAGACTATTCCTGTATTTCCTTTTCTGGCACAGCTTAAATACATTAGGAAGGTATTTTTTTGTGCTTCTGAATTTCTGAGCCAGAATCAGGAACACACACTTTTGGAGGCAAAAAGGCAAGCTAGTCTGTCAATCACAGCTGCTATAACTATTGGAATTTAAATTCAGAAAGAGGATAAAGTCAGTGCTTCTGGTGATATGCCTACCAAGATAGATGGGGTTCGTGGTTTCTGATCCCCATCAATAAAATCTTAAAGCAGCAGATGCTTAATAGAGAAATAAGGACTGTTTTAGTTTCATTGTCATTGCCTCAAAGCTGCTTTCTTTTCTAATTACTTACCAATAGCAAGTAGATAAATCTCCATGTATCTTGCTTCTTTACAATGATAAAGTATCTCAGGGGCTGCAACATTCAATCTGATGCCCAGAAGATCTTTATGTTGATTGGGCTTTCTTTTCTGAAATAAATGTGAGTGCATAGATCCTTTTATTTTGATAAAAAAGAAAACACCAAGGTAATGAACCACTGATAAAATCATCTCTTTATTTGATGCAATCAATCCATTCCAGAAAGAACTGCTTTCTAATACAAGCACAGAAAACTGAACACCTCTTGGGCATAACTATTGTATTAATGCACCTCATCAAAGTTCAAAGACAATAAAGCAAGGAAAGGCTATACAAGCAGCGGACAGGATCTGGATTTGATGGTTGAGACCAATATAATTAATGGAGAAATGTCTGTTTATATCTGTGGATAGCCTGTCCCAAAGCCTACATTAAGGTAATAGTTTTATTACCTCTAACAATCTCTAATTATATATTTTTCTGAATAAATTTTGATATGTGAAATTTAAAATATATGTATTTTATTAATAAATTGTGTTATGTACAGTACATATTTTAAGGGACATATTTGATGAGACAAGAATGTTCAAAACAATAAACATGGAACAACAGGGAAGTAACTGGGGATCCAAGTGTATATGAGAAAACCATACAGAAAGTTTTTGTCATTCATTGAGTCAGTGAAACAGCACAAACTACAAAAGAACAATATCTTCCGTTGTTTTACATATAATTTAATAAAGGATGTAGAAGACGACCGTCTGCTCCTCTAAGGGTATCTGGTCAAAGGAGACACAAACCAGAACATACAGAGACAAACCTGACCAACAAATGATAAGGGAGGTCATGATTAGAACAACCCTGGTCAGCTGCAGGTAAGGATATATGGAGTGCAAAAATATTTTGGTTTTGTCTTTGTTTTTTCAGTTGGGATGATAAGGGAGGGAGACAAACACACAGATATAAAACCTGGCCAATTAACAAAGACAGTAACAAGAAAGAAACCTGGTGAGTCACATTAATTGATTAGTAATCAAGAAACTGCAAGCAAATGGGGACTTTGCAATGGATGAGGATGCATACCGGAGGGTCTGATATGTTGGAGGGCGTTGGTGGAAGTGTGCCAGCTGATAAGGCAATGTGCATGGGAAAGGGAAGCAGGGAGGAACAAAGGAGGAATAGACAGAAAAGGGTGTAAAACAGGGCTGATTGCACGTTAATTGGAGCTGGTCCGTATGCTTGTCTGGCTGAGCCCTCATCTGATCACCACAGTCTCTCCTGTCTTCTTACATCTTCCCACTAAACCCTTTCTTAACTTTGTGACTGCGTAATGTCACTCTCTAGCCCTTGTGTGTGAGTGCTGCAAGGACTCAGTGCCAGCTACTGGGGGCACTGATGTGAGGGGACTGGGTGCCAGCTCCAGCTCCTAGAGTCAGACTGGGGGTGTGGGTGTCCCTGGTCTGGACCCAGTGGGGTCTCAGCACCAGCTACTCCAGTAGCTCAGCACCACCTCCAATCACTGGGGTGGGAATGGTGTGTGTCCCCAGACCAGCTACTGGGGGGACTGGAGTGAGGTGAGTGAGGTGCTCAGCACCGGGAGCTGGAGTGGGACCTCAGGTCACACACAGCCCATGTGCCAGGTGCTGGCTGATGGGGGCAAGTGTCTGTACCTTCCCCAAAGTGAGTGTGCATGGGGTGTGCTTGTGTATTTGCTGGCAAACTTCAAGCTGGGCCAGACAGTGAATAGGAGTCCTCAGGTCCAGGCAGGCTTGTCAGGTGGGCAAAGGATCTGGGGAGACCTGCGAGTATGGGCTGCCTGTGGGATGAGTGTGTGAGTGCTGTGTGTTTGCAGCGAGCACCCAGCTGGACCATCCAGCAGGTCAGGGACCTGTGGGGTGGGTAGGAGGGGCCTAGATCCAGGCAGGGGTGCTGGGCAGGCAGAGGGGCCATGGCAGTGCTGGAGGGATCTGCAAATGCGGGTGTACCTGTGAACCTGGAGAGTGTGGGGTGTGTGCTACACTGGTGACCTTCTGCCTCTGCCAGCCCAGGAGGAGGAGGGGATGTGGCTGCGTGGGCTTGTGTCTGGTGTGAGTCCTTTATGTGGGTGTGTTGAAGGCAGTGCCTTGTTTGTGGCCATCTGTGTGACCAGTCGTGTGTGTCCTCTGTGTGTGTATGTGTGCTTGTGTGTGAACAAAATAAAGTAAGTAAGTAATCTTCCAGTAAGAAAGTAAGCTTAGATGAAAGGAAGATTTCATAGTAGAAGTGTCAAAGAATGACTGGTGAAAGGTTAGAGTAAGTCCATTTCAAGACTGATCCATAAGCAACTGACAAAATTAGATTTTTGCCAAGATCACCTCGCAAAGATTTTCCCCATTAGTCTGAATTTTATGTCCCATGTAAGAAAGACTCTGCCTTTGAGTTAGTCCTGCAAAAATGAAAAGAGCTGTCTGGTGACAGACCATCAAAATAAGGATGAAGGAAGAATTTATTCCAGACAATATAACCAAGCAATCTCTTCTAGATGTCTCAGTGGAAAACATAAAATTTCCCTCGACACTTGAAATTAATCACTACATGTGCTTTTTCAAAACCATAAAAATCGGAAGACAAGGAAGTGATAATATATACTTAGGGAAAAAGATAACATGAGTAGAAGTTTTTCAAAGGGAAGGACAATCCTGCTTGCAACAGGTTGTTGCATGTATTCTAGACCATCCAAAACCTGCTAAAAACTGTGCACAAACAATCTTACAAACACATATAATGCCATAGACACATTAAGTTAATCCTGTGCTTATAAAACAGATTAAAGCTTTTTGTTCCAAATGAAAGAGAAATGTGTTTTGTTAACATAGAATATGATGTTTATTTGCTCTGAAGGATAAAAGATTACAAAAATGCAGTAATCTTTCAGCAGAAAAATATCTCTCATCTAAGATTTTAATCTTTATTTTTGTTTGATTTTGAAAGCTATACAATGCTTGCATAGTCTGTGCATGGTGTGCCATTCTCCACTCATTCCCACAGACATACACATACAAGCCGCAGTACAAAAAATGTTTGAAAAGCACAATGCACAAAAAAATGGCCAAAATTAATTATTTCAGTGTCTTATAATCTAATATGAAATTAAGTCCAGTCTTATTTCTGGATCTTGGATATGGTTTCAGCAGTCTCTAAAGGAAAATTTTCCTCATTTCATATAATCATTTGAAAAAATAATGTAGTTTGTTGAAGAGCGGCAGAAAATAAACATGATTGCATTGTGATGAAGTTATTAACTTATATAGAAAATAGCCTAAAAGTGAGAGACTGACTTTATGGACACATCTATTCTTATGTTAAAATGGAAAATAGAGGCTTTTAACGAGATGATATAGAGGAAGGCTATCCCTGGGAAAAAATGGCAGTTCTAGAGAAAGTGATTAGTCACCATTCTACTGTCCTAGTAACGGATATTGAAGGAACATTACCCCTCCCTTTGAACATAGGATAAAAACACACAGTACAAATTAGTCTTAAAGGAGGGTAGAATTTTTTTTTTCTTTAAGCGAGTTCTTGGTATCCCATGCTCAATATACAGGTTAAGAATCAAGGAAAAACAGCAATTATTAAATTAACAAAGGGAGGCATGAATGTATATTAAAGTAACAAAAAAAAATAAACATACAAAAAATTTTAAAAAAAGGCAATGATATTTAGTGATATATCTCCAGCTGAAATTGATATTTGAAATGCTCTTTCTTAATAATAGATTTCTCAACAAGGATTTAAAAGTGTGAATAAAGAGCAATAATTGAGGATTAGATAATGTTTGGTTGTACTTTTCCCCTCCCTTGATTTTCAAATGAAATTATTTTAATTAAGGCCCAGTGTAAAAAAACCAAAGATATTTGAATGATCAAACCTCAATTAACAATATGAAAATGTTTAGACTTGTACATGAAGGTTTGCAGGGTGGATTTGGATTTATATGTCACACATTGTAATACAAACAAAGTAGCAAGATTATAAAATTTAGGATTAAAATGGGGACATGATTTTGCAAGTGCTCTTGCTGAATAAAATGTTCAACTTTGTTGTTAATGTTGACTATTTAAATTAAAATTATCTAACTGGAAGCATAAATTTATTATTGTGCCATTAACAAAGTCCAATTTTAATTGTATTACTACTGTAGTGAGTAAATAAAATTGAAACATATTTTAATAATGCTATATTAGCTTTAATGATAAAATTAAGTTCTTAATTATTTTTATTTGTATTAGATATGTTCTTTACAGTGTTTCACTAGCTTACATAAGACCTTTTATGATTCTGTCTGAAATAGTCTTAAAAATTCCATCTATAAGCATCTCAGCAATTGCTTAATTGACTGTGAATTTTGTTATAAAACAACATGAAAAAAGAAAAAATCATCTGTATTTACTGTAATAATTTTTCCTCTGACACCTGCAGAAGGATGTTGTCATGAAATTTGTACCTGAAATTTCAGGGAAACTGGGGATAAAAGTCACCTATTGTAGCAAAATGATTGGAAAGTTTAGTGAACATGGCCACTGAAAACACTGGGAAAGATTTTTTTAAGTAATTGAAACAACATTGGTTTACATCAACAGTAAATATATGCCAATCTATTTAAAACTGATACACAATATTTTAACTTTTATATACCACAGTCTTGGCTTACATGACTACAGGTATTACTAGGGATGATGAAGTTACCGGTCACTTTTAAAATCTGGCATTTTATTTGCCTGAGACTTCACAGAAAAAAAAAATTAACAATCATACACCATCAACTCACCGTTTTAAAAATATAAGGTGCATTGCCCTTTCATTCTGTTGCCTTTTGTTACATATTGCCAAAAGGGATGAAAGGGAAGAAAGTCATTGCTTGTTTACAATGGCTGAACCCAACAGCTTGACATGGATAGAGATTTTAGGGGTTTTATTTCCCTAAAAGAAAACCAGGGACATATGTTTTCTGTCAAATATTTAATGCAAATTGTTTCAATATAATGGAATATATGCTGTCATTCTATGTGAATAATTCAAGAAGAGGCTAAAGAGATGACTGCAATGTGCTATGTTATCAAAACATGTGTCATAATATACCTTTTAAAAATCCACTAGTTAGTGTGGCAGATAGAAAGAGGCAACTATGGTAAAGCACAGGTGCTGAAACAAAATGTAAACAGACATGTAAATTAGCTACCTTATGTTATGCACCTCCTCATTGCTGAGAATATCCTCAAAAAAACAGCAAAGTCAGTAGAATTTTTAAGAACATTTAGTAATTTAAGAAACTTCAGAAGGAGCTTTAATAACTTTAAAAGCCTTTTTTTCTGCCCAAGATAGACATCGTAATAATATTACTGACTGACCTGTCACCATTACAACTTCAAGTGCTGCATGGAGTAGGAGATCACTGATTTTGACTTTTCAATAGTGTCTATCTTCCTATCCCTGAGTATTTGTAATTTACTAGTCTGAACACTAGTAATGTTGCTTAAGAGTGGCTCTTGCTACTCTCAGGATCGACCCTGGCAGTTTCATTGGCGCCTGCATGGATGAGCTACACAGGAAAATAACCTGAGGGCTGGACAAGCCTCAGCAGTTTCTTTCATATGATTCCTAGTCAGATTGCCCAGAAAGGAATAAATATTCCTAGCCAGCAAGTCAGGCAGGTAGATGTGTGACTCCACCACTGCAGCTGGGAGGCTCCCATGACCAGGGCCCACTACTTCCCCCTGGTGCATGTTCAGGTATGTCCCACTGTGGCGCCTCCCCAGGTAGACCTTTCTCCCCTGCCTGTGGTACCAGGGTGCTGAACTATACTGCAGTTGCAGTTCTCTGGGTGGTGAAGGAGCCATCTTCCTGCTGCCAGAAGTCTCATGATCACGGTCTTCTGCAAAGGGTCAAATGGTCACTCCCATTGGTATTAGAAACACAATGCTTGTTTGCATGACCTGTCCTAACATTCTTAACTTACAACTCAGAAGGTTTTTCTTCATAACGCTTCAGCTCCCATTAGAAACCCTGGTGAGCTAGTAACACCCTTTTTCTTCTGTTTGCAATTCTACATAGAGTTTCAACATAAGAGACACGGTGAAAAGACTTCATATTCCCCTAGATGCCACAGACAGGGACAAAACTTCAGCGTGAGGCACTGAAACACACATAGATGCTTTTTGTATCCCCTGTTCACCAACCACTAGTCTGCTTTCTGTTTCTCCATATAATATTCACACAGAATCACAGAATGGCAAGGGTTGGAAGGGACCTTGGGAGATCATCTAGTCCAGCCCTCCTGCTAAAGCAGGTTCACCTAGAGCATGTTACACAGGACATCGTCCAGGTGGGCTTTGAATATATGCAGAGAAGGAGACTCCACAACCCCCCTGGGCAGCCTGTTCCACTGCTCTGTCACCCTCAAAGTACACAAGTTTTTTCTCATATTCAATTGAAGCCTCTTATGTTTCAGTTTGTGCCCATTGCCCCTTGTCCTGTCACTGGACACCACTGAGAAGAGTCTGTCTCTGTCCTCATGACATCCACCCTTGAGGTATTTGTACATGTTGATTAGGTCCCCTCTCAGTCTTTTCTTCAGGCTGAACAAGCCCAAATCTCACAGCCTTTCCTCATAGAGGAGATGCTCCCGTCCCCTAATCATCCTTGTTGCTCTCCTCTGGACTCTTTCTAGGAGTTCCTCATCTTTCTTGAACTGGGGAGTCCAGAACTGGACACAGTACTCCAGGTGGGGTCTCAACAGGGGGAGGGGGAGGATAACCTCCCTCCACCTGCTGGCCACACTCCTCTTAATGCACCCCAGGATGCCATTGGCCTTCTTGGCAACAAGGGCACACTACAGGCTCATGGTCAGCTTGTCATCCACCAGGACTCCCAGGTCCCTCTCAGCAGAGCTGCTTTCCAGCAGGTCAGCCCCCAGCCCGCACTGGGGCAGGGAGTTTGACCTCCCCAGGTGCAGCACTTGGCACTTGCCTGTGTTGAACTTCATCATGTTCCTCTCCGCCCAGCTCTCCAGCCTATCCAGGTCCCACTGAATGGCAGCACAGTCCTCTGGCATATCAGCCACTCCTCCCAGTTTTGTGTCATCAGCAAACTTGCTGAGGGTACACTCTGTCCCCTCATCCAGGTCATTGATGAACAAGTTGAACAAGACTGGGCCGAGTACTGAGCCCTGGGGAACTCCACTAGCTACTGGCCTCCAACTAGACTCTGCCCCGCCAGCCAGAACCCTCTGAGCCCTGCCATTCAGCCAGTTCCCAGTCCACCTCACTGTCTACTCATCCAACCCACACATCCACCCACCCATATTGATATAGGTAACACAAAAGGAAACACTTCTTCAGATCTGGTTATATGGAACACTGTCCCTGTAACTTTCTACCTCAGTGACCTTCCAATTCATTTCAGATGTTGGTAGACTGCATTCTTCTATTAAGGTGCCTCCAAAAATTTCTGTGTTCCTGCTATTGTTTATCTCCATAATTGTCTTGTTTACCTGTGGAACACAATGAAATGCAGTGTGAAATACGTGATGATATGTAATATGAAGTGCTGCATTAACATGGACTACCTGAGGAAAGGACTGTAAAGAGAAAAAAAAAAAAGCTTTATTTCAGAAGTTACATTTTCAGAGATATATTTTCAACTCCCAGAGCTCTATCCCTGAAGTAAAAAATTGAAACAATAAAAAAAATCCAAATTCACATTGTTTAAAATGATGTTAGTAAGAATTGCAAAGCAATATTAGTTGGGTAACCTCATAGGTCAATACAGTCATATTGCCTTTGATTTCACTGGTTCCCCACTGATTTGCAATTTACTATTGTACCTGTGAGATTTTCAAAGTCATTTCTCAAAGTAGTATCCAACATCTTATAAGTCTTACATACATTGTTCTTAGAAGATTGCAGTTACATGGGCTGTACTGACATATGCTCCAGTGTACAAAACTGTGTTCTGGATTGACAAGATGTTTTCATTATAAATGATCCACTCAATATTCATAACATCCAAACCTCCAAAGTATTATTTAAAATATAAATTTAAAATAATTCTTTAGATAGATCTCAAAAAGTAATTGTACAGAAAAAAATACGGTGTTTGTTTTCCAGCACAGTTCTTCAGGGTCTAATCTATTCTGTTTTATAGTTTAATTTATGTACTGTGTTTTGTATCAATTTCATGTTCTTTTATTTGTTTGTTTAAGTCAAATTGTTGTGTGAAAATGTTTCCAGTGCTTTACAAAAGTTTGTTTATGCCTGCATCATGATTTTTATTGATCATATTGATAATCCAATGAAAAATGACACTAGGTTAGTGTAACAGGTTCTGCTTATTATAAATCCTATTGATTCTCACCAAGTATGTTTCCAATGTTTAATTTTTATTTTTTTTAATTAACAAGTTCAGTAACAGTAGTCTATTTTTTTTTTTTTTCAGGAATCAATACTAATTTGTCAAACCTAATTACTTGAACCATCTTATTAATGCTTTAAAATATCAAGTCTTGTACTGTCTATCCATCCAACATTCATTGTTTGTTCCCATTTTTCTTCCTCTTCTTCCTCACCTTGGGAACTTCGAGAAGTTTTTATGAAAAATTGAACAATCAGTATTCAGAATCTAGAGAAGACAATGGCTGGTGTATTAAGAATTCCTAAATTCCTTCTTGAGCTGATAATTTCAAAAGAAAATCTAACTTTATTGTCTGTTGTTTAACACACTGCTCAGATATTAATATGACAGGTGAACTGATAAATAACCTGGCATTTTTCAGAGATACAGAATGTGAATATTACTGGGACTTTTCCTTTACATACTGCCTTAATATAATCTTTATAACTATTGAAATTGAAGAAGAAGGACAAATTGAAGTGAACTATAAAAATATGTCTCCATAGGACTAAACCAGCACATCATTTTTTTTTTATCTCTGCTCTTCATTATTCAGTGAGCAAACTTGGCTTACTTAATGTAGCAAGATAAAGTTATTTTGGGATATTAGTTGAATGGTTCTGCATCAGTGTTTTCTAATTATAAAAGTACTTTTACCATAAGTTAAAAATGAAATTATTACTACAGAGTTTTGTCTCATGCGGGTGTAAAATCATTATGTTATTTATCAGTTCTAATGTTTAACTTCGATATTAGATCACAGACCAAAAATTTTGGAACTTTATTTTTTTTTTTCATTTTTAAAGACAGAACCTGCATGTGATCTTAGATGTCAGGGAAATGGCAAGGTCTGGCAGGAAGCCAGGAACTGAGGATGAGGGAGGCCAGTGGAGCAGAAGCTCGCTGAGGGGTACAGTCCCGCATTACATGACCAAGAGAGAAGGTCTGGGACAAGCATAGTGACCAGGGTGCCTGATGGCCACAGAAGTCCCTAGTGACTAGGCATCCCTGAGGTCATGCAGGAAGTCTGTGCCCATGGGCCATGGTCAGGACCAAGATAAGTACCAGGAAGGCACAGCTGCAACTGAACTCCAGCCATGACCCACAATGAATGCCTGCGTGGAAATGGTGCTCTCATGTGAAGCGGAGAAGGTGCCAGACAAGTTTTCTGCAGCTCTTTCTCATCCATCCCTCTCAGTCACCTGATCATTGCTGCACAGCTGCACTGTATCAAGAAGCCCTGAACATAAACTAACAAGCACTTGGGAGGCATAGTGTGCTCAAGGCCCAACACCAGCATTTGACTCTTAGCATTGCCTAGTTTTAAAAGGAAGGTAATATTTCATATGAACATATTTTTTCTAGAATATTACAGTGTACAGTATAATATGATGTGACACAGCTACATGACAAGATGCTAGCTCACTGCCAAAATACATTTGACAAAAAGCTGTTTGCAACTCAGGAAAGCTTCTAACAATTCATACATTCAAGCTGAAGGTATCATGGAAGCCTTATTGGTATACAAATGTCTTGCACCTGTTCTTTGAACAGATACAGATGAGAACAGTGGGATGCTGGCTGTTCAATGCAGAGCAGAAGGTATTTACCTTACCTTGTGCAAATAACAAATTGCAGGATTTGTCTTAAGGTTTAATGTACAATTTAAGATAAAAAAAACAAGCAATCAACCAAGCAAAATCTTTACTGTACCATAAAATGTTTCCTTTAAGTAAGACATTTGTTTTCAGCTAATGAACATTCTTTGATTCCTCCATCTTCCTAAAAGCATAGTAAACCACTTGTCACATCATGATATTAAGGGGTGATATACTGAAACATATGTCTCACTAAAGGGAACACGGCAAACAGCAACATGTACAAATGAGAAAAAAGAAACTACATATACAAGAGCAGCAAACTATATGACAACAGTAAAAGATGGGCACAGAACAGTTGTTTTCCCATTTGAATTACTCTGTATAATTTATATTTTTATTTAAGTATTTATGTTATCCTTCCTTCCTTTTTTTGCCATCTCAGATGGAAGTCATTCCTCATGGCATCTCCATTTCAAAAACTAGGTCATTTGTCACGACCTCTCCATTTCCCTTTGCAGAGTTTCACAGGAGAAGTCAGTGACATGTCTTTAACCTCTGCTTGGAAAAATAGACACAATTTTATTTGAAATGACACATATTTGGGATACTACACAACTATAACTCTTAGAAAAAGTATATATTAAGAAAAACAGATAAATATTTTGAGAAATTTCTTCAGCTATTGAAGGTCTATCTTTCCTAGTCCTTTGGTTGTTCACTAAAGTCAAAGTGTTGCATAAAGCTTTGAGCAACTCACCTGAATTCAGTGTCAATCATGCTTTGAGCAGGATGTTCAAGACTCGACAGCTCCCGAGTTCGATTCAAACTTGACTGATTCTATGATTTGTGAATTTTTTAAAAGTTTTCATCACCACTGCAATTTATTTGGAGTCCAATTAATTGATCTATTCTGTGACAGTTCTAAGGTTACTAAAATAATGAAGCTTTCTTTAAAATGGGTGGGTTTTTTTCTAAAGGAAGAAAAGGATAAAGGGGGAGGCAGTTACCTAGTTGTTTGATTTTTCTTTTACTGTGTTTTTCATGCTGTCCTGAAACCTCTGAAATCTTACTTGCAGATATAAGTTTATATCTCTGATTTTTTTAATCCACCAAATCTATTTTAAAATGAACACAGAAATATATTAGAAATTAAAAGATAAATCTTCTATACAAGGCAAAGTGGCATCCTAAATATTTATTTATTTAGACCTGCAATTTAGATCTCTGTTTACTATTCTTGAAATCAATATCATTATGGATTAGGTACAGCTGGAAAAAAAACTGCTCACATACAATTTGCTTATTTAATTTGTTCCTGGTTCTGTTGGAAGAATTTGTTATGAAGCTTTTGTTTTCAAATATATTTGCCTTTACCTGACAAGTGTTTTGTGTTAAAGAACAAAACAAAACACAAAACAAACATCCTATGGCTCGCTAGTTAACTGTCCCTCTTAGGTGTTCTATATTCAAGAGCTGATGTTCCAGCTGTGTAATTTAATACATTTTTCCACCCAAAATGCATGTATGTAATTAAATTAATACCAGCTACATGTTTGGCATTTGTCTGAACACTCAGATGAATAAACATTCTCTTTCACAAATATTTGCAAACGAAAACCAGAAGAGGTTGCAAGGACAGTCTAAATGAAAATAAAATAAATCTAACCATATTGAGGACTGGAAAAGCCACAGTATGGTGGAAGATATGTCTCTCTTTTCCAAACCTAAAGATGAGAAATTTTATAACAGGCTCTAGGTGATGCATACACAATTTTTTCCTTTGTCTAGTAGATGCCAGTAGGTTACAATGGAGGAAGGTTGAGAAATTTACAAAGGTGTGTGAGGCAGAATAAGGAAAAAGTGTAGTACTTAGGTACCACGGGGTGATACATATCTGAAAGCACCACTGAGGCAAATGAGGCCTGGACTACAACTGCCCATCTTGAACTGAGTAGGTTAATACAGCAGCAGTTAATACAGAGAAGCACAAGTGAATTTTCTTATGTAACTCCTGTCCACAGTCTTGGACATTTGGAGACAGAGACCAAAGAGTGATAGGAGTCCCAGTAAAAAATATTCATTGACCTTAGATAAAGAAATTGTCCTGGGACCTGGTAACTTCCAAGGCTTGCACTAACAGTCTAATTCAGAAACCAGTAAATAGTGAAGACAATTACCCCTTGTGGTGGAAGCTCCAAACTTGGACTTTCAACTCCACCATGAAGATGAAGCCCAAGGTGAAAAAGCTACATGTTGAGACTGGGACTCAGTCATGCTCAGTGGCCAGAGTGAGTGTCTGGTTTGCCTGGATCCATGGTACAGGTCCAACACAGACCGGAGGGGCTGGGGAGGCAATTAGAGTGTGTGTGGGGTGTGTCTGTGTGTGTGTGTGTCTGTGAAAGAGACTGTGTATCAGTTAGAATGGAAATCAACTAGAAATCATTCTCCACTCACTACCCACCCTGTCTAGTAAATAAAAATTAGATTAAATATCACATTTCTTGCAGTCACTCCACCCATAATTCCCCTGTGATATTAGGAATGTATTTGAGGGACTACTAAGATCTGGAGCTTTCAGGTGACATACAGTACATAATAGAATTGGACGCTGTGTCCTAGCAGTGGAGAAGAATAACAAGAGGAAAAT
>NW_009258631.1:392117-394796 GCF_000687185.1 Egretta garzetta
GGATCAGGTAGTTTATTTCAATCAATCACTTACAGAATTAAAAAAATAAATATTCTGGGGGAAAAAACAAAACAAAACAAAACAACCCCCTGGATCTTTAAAGGAACAGGCACAAACTGAAGGAATGAACAGATGAAAGAAGAAAAGAAAATAGTCTGATGAAGTCAAAATACCATGTACAGCATTGGGAACTGCAACATCAATCACATCTAAACAATTTTGAAGGAAGAGAGGTAACAACAACAAAATTATTTCTAATTTGGGAAAAGAAATTAAGTTCTTTCAAAAAATAAATAAATCATAGAGCTTCCTGGTATCTAATAAAGGATATCTAGATGCTCATTAGCTCTGGGTATGGAAGTTTGTTTTTAAATAATTTTCTCAATAAAGTGAAAGAAAGTAACAGATTGTATTACAAATTTCATTTTGTATAGCATGATCATAAGAGAAACTAATGGTAAATTAATTAAATTAATCTAGCCACACATAAGGCGAAATCTTGAAATAAGAATAACTTGTAGCAAACAAATTTCTAAATAGGAAATGGTAAGGTACGCATCTTTATGTAGTTACAAATTGGATTTTTTTAAGAAAAATAACATTCAATTCATGTTTTTACTGGGTATTATGTGGGGTTTCTCTCTTGATTGTTTCAATAACACTTTTTTATTGACATAAACAGATTTTATGTAAAACAAATGCACAGTCTGTCCCTTTCAGAATCTAGTTTGAAGTTTCTCTTTAAGATAGGTCTGTAAAATATGAAAGAGAGAAAGTATTATAAAACCCACAGAATTTTATTTTGAAGCTCCCTAAGCAAACTAATTAGAATCCAATTTGATTTTAAATGATTATGCATATCATTCTTCATTAAAGATGGAAGCAACTAAATAACTAATTCTCATTACAAACCTGTTACAGAATAAAATGCCGATTCATCATGGTGATGGACAAGCCACACTGAGAAATTTGACAGGGACCTGTTCTGGCAGAAGGCTTCTCAGCAGGGAAATACGGGCATATTGAAAGAGAAAAGTGTGCTCCAGCTGGTCAGGATCCAGATTTCTGCCATTCCAGTCTAACCAGAATTGTCCCTGGCTACCCTGAGGTAGGGACCAATTACAGCTGGGCATTTCTTCAGCTGCAGACATGATCTCTTTGTAAACATAGATAATTAATAGGCTGACTCAGTAAATATCTACTCGACATTACAGACAAATAAAACATTTTCCCTTTGCTTAATAAAAGTTAAATCACATCTTTCTACTTTTTATTCCGATTACCATTTTTCCAGTAGCCCTTGGCAGAGGAACCATTTAATTGCTACCCCAAAGATGTTCCAACCTCTTTAAACACACAGCTTTAAGTTAACTAGATACCACAAATCCAACTTTTTTTGGACCAAGTATGTAAAAATATGTTTTCAGCTATCAGATGAAACTGTAGAAACTCTGTTTAGACAGTTTTTGTGGGGTGCTGGAGTGGTAGTTTTTTTGGTCTGGCTTGTTTTTTTGGTGGCAGCTCCAAATCCGTCACTTCAAGGTCATTGTGTTACTTAATTAACATTTTGTGTCAGTTCACTTCTTTAATCACTTAAAACACAATATATTTATTATGTGACTGATTTTAACAAAGTTTATGGGTTTACTGGTGTAAATAGTTTCAGACTAGTGTTATCTGTGTTCAAGGGAGTCCCAAACTTCTTTTCAAATAGAAAAATGAGAAGTTATATACTTTCTATACACACGTATATATAACTATATGGATACTTACATAGCTAACTTTTTACCTCTATATGTATATATATACATACACACACACATATGTATAACTATATACATAGTTATATACTGTGTCAAATATCCTCATATTAGGTTATTTGAACTAGATACCGGAAGGCTGAGTTTATGTCTGAACTCACTCCCCAGTGAGAGAAGAATTGCCAACATGTTTAAATATACACAGGATTGGGTACCATCAGTGAGATGTACCTGTAATAAGCACTAAAACATACCACCTATGCCATTACTTGTGTCCTGATTAAAAAAAAAACAAAACAAAACCCCCCCAAAAATATACCTTTTTCACACTTCCCAGGGGATTTTAAGTAATTTGAAGTTGTCACAAAAACAATGTTATAGCTTTGGCTTGCTGTCTCCAAAGTCACGTTTGAATGTACATTATCAAGAAGGTTCTTTGTCTCTTGCTGTCCACTACATTTAAAATTTAGTTATTTACGTACATTGTCTCTCCATTCTCTGTCTTCTCAGTGTCTTCTTACCTGTCCCCAAACTGTACCCAAGGTAAGTTGTAGGATTTGTAATGATTAATTATCATATGACAAGACACTTAATTTTGCAATGATTTAATTAAGCCCTCGGATGATTTTGTAGCCCTCCTCTGGACCCGCTCCAACAGTATTTACTGGAAGGTGGGTACAAGCCTAACACTACATTGTACTTACCAATTAAGGCATTTGAATATTTCTGTTTACCTCTGTCTTGTGCCTACTTTTCATTTATTTTGTGGTCCTAATTTATCATAGAAACCTAGAATCATAGAATGCTTTGGGTTGGAAGGGACCCCTAGACGTCATCTAGTCCAAACCCCCTGCAGTGAGCAGGGACACTGCTAACCAGATCAGGTTGCTCAGAGCCCTGTCCAGCCTGGCCTTGAATG
>NW_009258631.1:394835-410978 GCF_000687185.1 Egretta garzetta
CCCAACCCAGGTGCAGGACCTTGCACTTGGCCTTGTTGAACCTCATGAAGTTCACACATGACCCCACCTCTCCAGCTTGTCCAGGTCTCTTGGGATGACATCCCGCCCTTCTGGCATATCAACCACACCACTCAGCTTGGTGTCATCTGCAAACTTGTTGAGAGTACACTCGATCTCACTGTCTATGTCACCTATTAATATATTAAACAGCACTGGTCCCAGTACGGACCCCGGAGGTACACTTCTTGTCACCGGAAGGGATGCCACTTGTCACTATATTTGTTGTAATGTTATATCAAAGTATTTTAACAAGCATAATGCTGTAATTTAAACAAAAATGCAAATTCAGGATTGATGAATTAAGAAAATGCATGACCAGAGAACTGTATGAAAAGCACAGACTTATTCCAAATTATTGAAAAGCAATACTTATGCAAAACTACATACATTTAAAGGGTAAATATTTTGACATTATTGCTGACAAATTATGAAAACACTATGTAAATCTCATTGTATGTAAATTTAAATCTGCAACCAGGAACACCCTTTGTTACGCTTTACTCAGAAGAGGTATGATGGTATTCAGCAAATACTTTAAGTTGAATAAATTTTTAATTAAAAAATTATGTGTTAACTTACCTTAGCTACTACCTACTCAATGGGAATATTTCAAACCTCCCATGATTAAAAAGATCTATTTTACTCATCTGGCTCAAGACATGTTAATTGAAGAACAGATTCATAGAAAGATCCTTGGTTATCTCACATATGTTCTTAGACCCAAGATTTTCTAAAATTGATAGCTTTTGACTGATGTGTAGCTCTTTAGAAATACTATGCCTAAATTTCTATCAACAGCATTCCCCAAATGACTGAATTCCTGCTTGCGAACATACTTAACCAAACATCATAAAACCTGAGTGGTTAGAGGTTTAGCTGACACTTAAATAAAATTTGGTAAAAACTTGGTATTTTTTTAACTTCTGACAAGTAATTCTTTTTCCAAACCCCTCCATCCCCTCAAAACAACAATTCTGTTGAGCATTTGTATAAAAAATTCTACTTCTCTTGAGGATGAGAAGGCAGACATCCAGAATAAGAGAGAAATGGGTTAGTATTTTGGGGAGAGAGTTAAGGTGTAGGGTTATACTGCCCCTTTCTTAGAGTTCCTTGAAATGTTTCAAACTAATTCATATTCTTATGAACACAAAAAAAAATGTGGAAAAAATGGCAGAACCTAAAAAGGACTTTTTTACTTGTAAGTACACCATCTACCTACTAAACAGTCTATATAACTGCAGTACAGGTGGTACAAGTATATTTTCAGTCTAGACAGAAAGTACATATTATTACAGTACAAAATATTGAAGTGTCTGTAAAGATTCAGTACTAACTTGCATATCGCCTGAAAAAATTTATTTATGCTATTGGAATTTCCTGCGTTATTCCAAGGAAGCCATTACTTTCATTTTGGTGAAGAGGTCAGTTTATTTGACTTACAAACACTGATAAAATTTCCTGTTGTACTCTAGATTTTGTGCACAGTGCTTGTGCCAATTCCCAGACAAGACTTAATCTTGCTTAATATATGTGACAAATGGAGAACAGCTTGAAGCAGTATCATAGTATACAGACAAGCAGGAGACTTACTACTACTCAGGAGAATGCTGAAAAGAACAGTCACCTCTTTAATAAAAGCAATTAGTACTTGTTACAAAATTTCAATGATTCTACCCAAAAATCTCTGCTCATTAACATATGAAGACAGTTATGAAAAGATGCCCTGAAAATATTTTATTTTTGTGAACTTTTAATCTAATAAACCCAACTTGAAATAGTAGCAGTATACATAACTGAATTAAGAACAAATTTTTTAAACTTCAACTCTTTTCCAAGGTTATGACTGTCTGGTTTGAAAGCAGTACCATAGAAATACCAATTTAACTTGTTTTAGTGTCATTAACCTCATTATATAAGAAAAAATATGCAGAGATACAAAGCAAGTTCCCTTGACTAGTGTCACTGGTATGCATAAGAAAAAACAGTTGACCAGATAATAAATCTTCTCCATCTCTGTGAAAAATAAAAATTGTGCAGGCACTGGACTTGAGAAAAGACAAAAGTGGTCTGACTAACGAAGGCAAAAGCTAAAGCAGGCTCCAGACTCTGGATCTCACCTTTGTTGGGATCAAGTCTGGGTTTAAATACTCCAAAGGAGGCTCTTCCTGAGGTGGGTTCCGCATGTGTACCAAAAATTGCCATGGAAGACTTGAAGTACTGTTTACTTTGCTCAGGGTGAGCATGGCTATGCCCTCTTTCACCTGCTCAACATCACAGGAATCTATCCACCAGAGTCAGAACTGCTTTTATGGCTATTTTAAAGTATTTGGATGTCCCCAGCAAAAGACACCAAAAGGTGCTCAAATTCCCAGTTCCGTCAGTGTTACCATGGTCCCTAGCCTTACTATATAAAGCAGTTTTCACTCTTAGTTCTGCCAGTTTTTTAGTGTTTTGTTTTGTTTTGTTTTGTTTTTTTCCCAGAAAAACAAAAAGTCTGACTGCCAGGGTATCTCAAGAAATAAACTCTTTGCAGGATTAAGTAAAACACCTAAATGATTGATGTTAACCATTAAACACAAAATCTTGCTGCAAGACTGGTTTTATCATTATTCAAATTTCCTTCCAAGATTATTACCCTAGGGAATACTCTACTAGATAAAGAAAGGTGCTTTTATTATGTTTTTATTACTTTCTGGTCTCCTACTTTTCAAGACTATCTTACCTTGTATATGTTACGAATATTTTATTTTTACTTCCTACTATTTCAGACAAATAATGGACCAGATAATTAGCACACATAGGTTTAATCATCTCACCAAGGAATAGGACTTCAGTAGAGCCCAGCTTAAATTTTAAAAGGAGTTTTCCTTTCAAATATTTCTGTGTACTCATGAATAATTCTGCAGTCATGCATACCAAAGGATGATTGCTTGACATGTGAAGTATCTGCTTCTTCCCTTATTCACAATGGCCAGTGTCAAGAGGAAAAGTTTTGAAATCAGTAGAACAGTAGTTGCGTAATATTAGTCTAAAAAGACAACTCTATCACCAAAATACATATAAACATTCAAAGTAACATTGAGACACTAGCATTTACATTCTTTATCTCTTTATTAGAAAAGTTAAAATTAACTTTTTAAATAAAACTTATGTTTACCTGATGATTTTGTAAAGGTATTTCTGAACAATTTTGTTCTGATTTTAGGGATTTTTTTTAAATTTCACTGGAAAAAAAAATATTTCCCATTATTTAAGACTTTATTTGTTGCCACTTCAAACTACCTTCTCAGTAATCAGAATGAAAGTGTTGATGGGTGAAGAGAACAGAAGCATGAGGTGAAGGAATTGTACCATATAACTGCTGTGTAATGTATCACACACCCCCCCAAACTGAGTCTACTTTCTAATAAAACATTCCAGATTATCTAAAAATATTTCCCGACAAAATCTATTGAATAAGTTATTTTGTACTTTTATAACTATTATGGATAATCTATTTTTTTTAAGTTTTAACGAATTCTGTATGCCTACAGATATTTTCTATAAAACTGCAGATGTGATCATCTAAAAGTTCTAGTGACAATCACAATAGTGTTGTTTCTTTGTCAAACTGAAGGAATTTTCCCCAGTTTGAGGAACATTTTTCATGAAACCATTTTGATTATGCTTGTTAAATTGGGAGAGGCTCCAGATGTTGCTGCTTGAGTTGTCTGTTCATGTACTGTTAATGTATTAAGGCACATCATTCAAAACCACTCTCTCTTAAAATTTACTCTTGCTATGGGCTTTGCCTTTGGTGAGACTAAGTGTCTGACTCACCTGAAGACTCCCAGTTTATGAGTAATAATACTACAAAGGTTGAGGTATCAGGCACTATGAATTTGCAGTACTGAATTTCCATTAATTTGTCACTAGCTTAAGTGATGGAATTTATTCAGTTCAACACACATAAGTAAATGTTTCCAGCTTTTTTGTTTTTCTTATTTATTAAATTCCTGAGGTCTTCTGGGTTATTTTCTTGCCTTCTACTATCATTCATTTGGTAGGAGCATCAAATTTAAGGTACAGTCTAATCTGTCTGCTCCAGACCCCTGAAAATGTTGACATGCTTAACAAAGTAATATTCCTAAATTATGCATGTATAGTCCCTACAGAGGCACTGAGGCACTGAAGAGTAATAAGTGTCATTGAACACACCTTACACTTAAATTCCCTTTAGCATGTACACTAAATGTTAATTTAAAATTGACCTTAATGGATGACCAAGCTGAAAATAAAAAAAAAAAAAACCACCACCAAAAACCCCAAAACAACCTGTAAGTAAGGATTCTCTTTTTGTTCTTTTTCTCCTCAAAACCTTCCTTATGACTCTGAAGTCATACCTAATGAGAAACAAACTCAATAGAACTGAAAAAGCATGACTGAAATACAAACTTTATTGCTAATTTGTATATCTATTTCTGTTTATATATATATAAAAATTAATAAAATTAAATACACTAAATCTATCAAAAATAAATTTTGTAATTTTTATGTGGTTTTATTAGGAACTATTAATGAACTTCTTTGGAAGATAAATTAAAGTCTTGTACTACACTTTTATGCATACATATCTAACTTGATTTTGCCCAGTATTTAAGACAGGAAAATATTAAATTCACTGCAGTTAGTTATACAGTTTCCTTTTCTCTCTTGCTGCAATCCCTAAATCCATGTCTTCTGAATATCTTCAGATGTTCTGACACTGAAACATCCATGTTGTATGACATAACTTGTTGTAAATAGAAATGATTTTTAAAATATTATTCATAATTTACATAAATTAGAACATGTACAGTAATAGCTTACAGCAGTTTTGTCACTCTGACAAAAGTACACTGTTATGAGATAATCACACAAAGTAACATCCCAAAATGTTGTGAGGTTTTGGGATGCATTGGAATATTGTATGCAGTAACTGTTACACTTAGGTCTGATGCATTTTCTTTTCCCCTAGCTTAAAATATTCTGACCTCTGTGACACAAGAGTAAGTTTGTGCTAATTACTTAGTTTTCAATAAGCAAAGCATTAAAAATCAGGGGTTGTTCTGTAATATCACTGATGACCATGCTAAACAGTATCTTAGCTGGGAGAAAAATTCTTCAGTAACTTCTGCTTGGTATAGAAATGCCCAGATTCTGATATATAGGCACATTTTTCTTTGGGACATCTGCAGCATAGACATATAATCCAACTGCTAGAACAGCATGGATGTCAAGGAGAAATTCCTCAGTGCATAAGGGATGGGACAAATCTGCCAAGAGGGTCCCACCCATGGGCAATGAACAGAATTCCTGAAATCAGTTCAATGACTTAGTAAAAAAGAAAAGAAAGATTTTTTTTCCCCCTTAGATCTTTCAGTCTATATTTTTTTTACTATGCTTGCTATGAAATTATGACTAAACTTGGCAAGAGCTCTTATTCTGTGACTATAATTAGGCTAAGGGTTCTTTGTAATTTCAATTTCACACAAAAAAAGAAAACTTCTTGCTGTGTAGAAGGAAATAAGGAAGTGACTGATAATACAATCTTATCTGAATATGAGTGATTTTGCTATTTTTCTTTGGAAATTGATATGAACAGAATTTATTATAAAGCTCTCTTGATTATGAAGGGCTTGCATGTCAAAATGTTGAAACACTAATAACTCTTGTAGGCTATATTTGGAATGTGTGAAACAGTTTAAATCTTGGTTTTGTCTCCTTTCTTTTATTTGCATGTAATTTCTGGATGTAGTTCCCCCCCCCCCCTTTGATATAAATAACCTACTAGTTAAAAATAATTAAAAAATGTATGCTATATGCATTAGTTTATCTTGTATTAAAATTTTCTGTGATGTATAATATGTGATTTTTTTAAATTAATTAATACAGTACATAGTTACTTATAGTATCTTTTAAAATTTTAATACAATTTTTAAAATAGGAAATTAATTTGAGCATTTAATCATGCTTAGGAAGAATTATTCCTGTTTTTCTATGGATAAATACTTATTTAGAAATAATTGGAATACAGAAAATCTTTAGCCCAGTCAAGACTTTAAGAAAAAACTTCCCAGTCAACCATGTATTCTACTAGGATACATAAACAGACAATCAGAAGATCTGAAAATTCAGTCCAGTTGTTTCATTTCTTCTAGAAACTCATTGTGATTTCTACTTGATATTTATTCTAAGTTCCATTAAGTGGATTGTGGATTCCATTAAGTCTGGTGAATAATAAATAAATAAATAAATAAATAATTTGAATCAGCTTCTTACGTCTTTTGGCTTACTCAAGCATAGTAAATTAAGAAAAATAAACATAAAGCTTTAATTGACTTAAAACTTGTCTTTTATATGTACATGTAGTTGTGGTTTGCCAGAAGTCCACCTCTCAGTTTTACAGAGCTTATTTTATCCAGCTTCGTGGATGAGTTTTACCAATTATCTCTACTGCTGTGCACAAATAGCCATTTATGAAAAACGAAAGATTTTTTTTTTTTTCAGTGCTCTACTTCTTTCATGAATGTTCACAATGACATAATTTTTTCATCACTTATTACAAATTGATAGTGCTCTTGTCCTGGTTGCAGCTGGGATAAAGTTAATTTTCTTCCTAGTAGCTGGCAAAGTGTTGTATTTTGGATTTAGGATGAGAAGAATGTTGATAGCACAGTCATGTTTTAGTTGTTGCTAAGCAGTTCTTACACAAGTCAAGGAGTTTTTTTCAGCTTCCCCTGCTCTGCCAGGTGCACAGGAAGCTGGGAAGGGTCACAGCCAAGACAGCTGACCCCAAGTGACCAAAGGGCTATTCCATACCATATGATGTCATTCTCAGTATATAAGGTGGGGGGAGCTGGGTGGGGGGCAGCAATCATTGTTCAGGGACGAGTTGGGCATCGGTCAGTAGGTGGTGAGCAATTGCATTGTGCATCACCTGTTGATGATGATGATGATGATTTTTATTATTGTTACTACTACTACTACTACTACTATCTCTTCCTCTGCTGTTCTATTAAACTGGTTTTATCTCAACCCACGGGCTTTACTTTTTTTTTTCCCGATTCTCTTCCCCATCCCACTGGGGGCAGGACAGAGTGAGCGAGTGTGGGACTTAGTGGCTTGCTGGGGTTAAAAGATGACTGCCTTATAGGAAGCCACTTTAGCAGAATATTTTTATAGTTTGTGTGTTGCATTCCACATCTGTGGCACATAATGAAATTATATATGAGAGAAACAGAGAGATAGAGAGAATGTGTTTTGGAGGAGTACATATAAAAATGAGCTGCTTTTGATAAAGATTTTTGGTGGTAAAACTGTCAGAAAGAAAATAGATAAGGGAATGACACACTTAGTCCTTTTTAGAATAATTTCTCCAGATACTGTAGATGTATATATTTTTTTATATTTTTAAAATATGTATCTGTCAGAATGTAATTATTGAAGAATAACATCATAGCAATTTGACCTCAGCACCAAACTTAATAGAGTGTATTAAAAGGCATTTTTGGACTCTTCAAGGGACTGGTAGACCTCTGCAAGATAGAGTATTTTTATCTGATAAATGCAAGAGGTAATTCATTCTTCTAAGATCAAGAGGATACTAGATAAAAAAGCATTACAGTATAAAAAAGAAGGTCAGAAAAAATGTTAATGCACGTTAGTATAGTGGTTCTCATGCTGTGCTTCATGATAACTGGAGACATTGCTGATCACATCTGCTACCTTGCCTTTTTGCTTTTCATGTAATCCATTAATTGCTAAGAATATGTTTGACCAGTAAGCAGTGTCTGTAATTCATCCAGTGATGTAATTTCATAATGAATGAGATAAATGTCACGTTTACACATATGAATGGCAGAGGGCCATCTGGTGCAAAGTTTGATAGTTCCAGGAACAAAAGCTTTCAGGGTTTTTTGATTCTCATGAAATCTAGTAAAATACTGATTAGGTATATGTTTAACCTGGTTTAACCTGGCTGGCAAATAAGCACCATGCAGCCGCTCGCTCACTCCCCCCCCGCCTCCCTCAGTGTGATGGGGGAGAGAATCGGGAAGGGAAAAAAAAGTTAGAGCCATGGGCTGAGATAAAGACAGATTAATAAAAGAAAATAATAATAATAGTAATAATGAGAATGGTAACAGAATATACAGAATATACAAAACGAATGATGCACAATGCAATTGCTCACCACCCGCCGTCTGATGCCCAGCCCGTCCCGAGCCGCGATCACTCCCTGAGCAGCGATCACTCTCCCTGCAACCAACCAACCGACTAACCCCACCCCGAGCATGATGTTATATGGTATGGAATAGTTCTTTGGACAGTTTGGGTTAGCTCTCCTAGCTGTGTTCCCTCCCAGCTTGTTACACACCTGGCCAAGCAGGAGAAGCTCAAAAAGTCCTTAAGTAGTCTGAGCACTACTTGGCAACAACTAAAAACATCAGTGTGTTATCAACATTCTTCTAGGACTGAATCCAAAACACAGCACTGTGCTAGCTACTATGAAGAAAATTAACTCTATCCCATCTGAAACCAGGACATTATATATGTTCATATTTACGATAAATTATGTCTTCTTTTTTACAAGCCACTGAGCAAACCCATTGAGGATTTTCTTTCTAGTAATTTGAGGCATATTTTCTAATTTTCCGTATAAATCTTTTCACTTTTTGTCATTATATGGGTTATTTCTTTGAGTATCTCTTAACTACATTGAAGGATTTAATTTTGAAGTTTATTTTTTATCATCCAATATTAAAGTAACATATATGGCTATATTTTAAGCCATAGTATGTAACACAGATGACATAATAGTTCAGGAGACTAGTTATATATTATGTACCTACTTGACTGCTCGTTTTCCTGATCAGGTGCATTTCTTGTTGGACTTAAAAGACTCCTTTGATATATAAACTTAAAGTATTTTTCTTCCCTTGGAAAATTGCCCTTATTACCATTGTGTTTCAAGAAAAGATACGTCTACTTCACATGTATTAATAAATTATATCTTTTACTGACATCTTTGAAAAGAGGCTAGTGTGTCTGGTCCTGCCCCTGCCACTGTCACAAGAAGAGCTATAATGTAAATAAATCCTGCAGAAGTCCATGATACTTTGAACTGCCTGGGAATCAGCTAGCTGTTATAGTAAGCCCTGTCCATCCCTGTCGTGCTCTTGCACTTGCAAATAAGACAACATCTCCATCTGGTATGTTCTTAACTGAAAGTACTTTGAAATACAGGGCAGATATTCTTCCAGCCCTGATTTCCCCTGTTTCTACTAGCAAAATCAGAGAAGCAATGCAGACTTTTAGATACACTATGAGTATCCTGACAGATTCATAATGAACACTCAAGGCCTATATAAAATCATAAAAATATAAAATAATTTAGATTGGAAGGCACCCCTGGAGGTCGCATGCTCCAATTCCTTGCTCAAAGAAAGGACAAACTTCAGATGTAGGTCAGATGTCCTAGAATCCTGCCCATTTAAGCTTTGATATCTTCTTGTATGATGTGTGTGTCACCGCCTAATTATTTTGGTGACCCTCCTCTGGACTTTGTGCCAGTATGTCAACATCTTTCCGGTACTATGGGACCAAAAGATGAACCCAATAATCCACATGAGATCTCACAGGTTCCAAAAAGAGGGGAATAGTCATTCTCTTGACCTGCTGGGGACCTTATTGCTGGTGTAGCCTTTTATAGGATTAGCCTTCCTTGCTGCTGCACTGAATTACTTTATTTCTTTGAATAATTTTTTCTGATGATTTCTTCAGTAAGTGGACTGATAGATAAGGCTGAAAAATGTTCCGTGAAAGGTTTTTTCTGGAATTTAAATGTTAATAAATGCAGACTGCCATTTTAAAAGTCACCATTTCTTTATGTTAACATTTCATTCCTGATTCAGATAACCAAATTCAGGTGTAAAATTCAGTAATAGAGGCATCTGATGTTATATGATGTGCCTTAGGCCTGAGGCCTGTCTCCATGTGCCAGAACATGGGTATCTCATAGGTCTTATGATGTACTACTATAGCCTTGTGTAGATGGCCTGCATAACCTAAGCATGAGTTCCTGTCTAAACAATGACAAAAAAGCATTGTATTCAGCCAGATATACCAGTCTAAAACTAATGTATGTAGAGCTAGCTGTCTAATGAATTAAAAGAATTAAGTTCCCCAAAATGGTGTTTCATATCTCAGAGACCTGAGTCAGGATGGCTAAACCATTCCTTCATTAATAGCACCAATCTCATTACACTGCCAATGAGAAGGGCTTCAACAACTAGATTCCTAGCTCCTAGATGGCTGGGGCTGGTAAAATAAATCCCATCTTGAGTGATCTACATATGTCAGTAGATTTAGCTTAAGTCCTATCCATGGCTTTGAAACATCTTCCTGAGAAATGACACTGGAACATCAGATTCAGTTCGTGTTATGGATGTATCTATGTTGATAATTTTTGTCTGGATCTAAATAGGTGACCAAGATTTATTTATATATTTATTGATTTATTGATTGATTGTAGATAAATAACATACAGACATTTTGTGAAAAGCTCTGGGTTTTTAAAAAATTATTACTGTGTACAAACAATAAGCTTTCTCAGCAATGTCTCACAGAAGCTTTAAAGTAAATATGTGAATACTTTCTCTCAGATTGTATGCATGTACGAGATTTTTATTTAATAGGAGATATGAGCTATTTCTGCTTTAATTTTTGATTTCAGGTTTTGCTCTTCTTAACCCTTTTTCTTACCTGTTTATATGTATTTAAAAGGCGCTCAACATCTTGGATATTCTGTTTTGAATGAGTGGGCTACTTTAAAATATTTTAAGCATTCAATAATTTAATTTTAATAATGTAAGGAACAAAGTTCTACTCTTTAGAATCTATTAGAAACAATGTGCCATAGTTCAAGAGCTCCCTCTTCTGACCACCAAAACGCATCAGAATGTTATGTTTTCTTAAAGAAAATCTGCTCCTATCCAGAAAGGTAATATAATGGTCTTGCGCCTCTATATGTTTACATTGTTACCACTATTTTTTCATGTCCAGATCAAACCTAAGATTCTATACAGGTTTGTTACTTAACCACACCCCCCCAACCTTTTAGTAAAATTATACATCTCCTAATGAGAAAAAGAAAATTACAGAGTAATAGCAGTTCACCATTCCATTATATCTAGCTACACCAGACAATATTGTATATTTTTTAGATAGATAGGTAAATAGATAGATGGTGGGGTGGCACCAGTGCAGTGTGGAGTGGAATAATCACTGGCTTCAAGCATCACAAGCTTGTATCACAAGCTTCATTTTGTTGAGGGCAATTAGGTGAGATTTTCAACTCTACCGAGAAATTTGGTTCCCATTGATGTTAGAGGGAATTAAGCACCTATAAGGATATAAGCAATGATGAATTTTGCAGTGTTCTTTTCCCCAGCCTAGAATTCAGAATCCAATATTAGAACTTAGACTGCTTTTATAAAGCATATGGGGAACATATGTCATACTTCAGAATGACATCCAGGACCAGCAGGACAGTTGTTGGGAACTACCAGCAGCCAGCAGTCTTGTTGAGATGCCATCCAAAGATAGCAACTGGGGAAGGCTGCATGACAGAAATTTTCCTTCAAATCTCCACACATCTAATTCACTCAGAGGTGCTCCTCTTGAGATCCAGTGACCAGAAAAACAGCTATTAGCTCTAACTCAAAGAAAAGTAGAAGTTCCTTCTGCCCCTAGCACCCAGCAAGTCTGGAAATTATCTTATTGTCTTGTTCCCACCTTTTGGTTTTCTTCTTAATAGTTAAAATTCTGTATGTAGGAAAGCAAGGCTCCATTTTTTCCTTCAGTAAGTCCTGAAGTGGGGGAAAGTGAAGAGTTATGTATACCCTATATAATTTAAGTACTAAATCCAGGAAGAAGTTCCAACCCTTGAAATCTGACCACAAATTAAGCATCTGACTCTTGGAGAGATTTCAAATGTCTCTTTCTCTCCCTTCAGCTGTTTTAACATTCTTTCCATGAAGAATCCAATTCTGAATCCTGTTTAGATATTTTCTCATTCTCCGTATACAGAATTATGTTTTACACACAAGCCCACTTGTAAACAGGCAGTTATTAAGTCAGCGGATTGGTACTTAATGGTGAGAACTAGGAGTAGACAGGCTCTGAGAATACATTACTTCACGACAATGTTCTGCATGATTGCAAAGAAATAGGTGGCTGCCTTTCCGCTTTCTGTGGAGCATGGTCTTTAGGACTATATAGGCTATTGATAGAGGAAGCCTACCACACTGAATCCATTCAGTCAAGATAATGACAGTAATATTTAATTTTTTAATGCGTAGGCATGATGTCTGTGTCACACGCTTCAGCCACACCAGAACCAAAGCATTTTCACATATGTCTAAAAGGAGTTCTCTCATGACACATACTGTTGATTTTAACAAAGGGAACTAGAAACCTATGAGACACAGGAGCCTCTAATGGAACTACAGTTTATTAAAATATAGGTTTACATTTTAAGTTTTGCTTGAAGCACTACTTTAATCACATAGGTCTTGTGGGACATTACTGAGTGACTCTTTAGTTATTCTATTAATCTCTCAAAGTGCCCAACTCTCTCTAGGCATCTTACTCCTTACCCTCTGTTAATTATACCACCAAGTACCGTTACAGTAAGTTGTATTCAGAATTCTTTTTCTTTCTTTTTAAATCTATAGCACCCATTCTTTCTTAAAATCATAAAATGTTAAAAACATATGGTTTTTTTAATTAATACTGAATCAGAGAGTTCTCTCAGGTGCATGCAAAAATATATGCAATGAATGAACACTGTTTACATATGTATATGTAAGTATCTTGAGCCAAAGCCTGACATTATCACCAATGTGTTTCCTCTAACCTTAAATGTTAGACATATTTATACTCGAATCAGGAAAGGGTGCAAAGTAGTCAAATGTATTTATGTGCAGAAGGGTGCAAGTATATGCAAACTCTGTCCATTTGGCAGGTGTGAGCAAAGCTGGGTCAAGAATTTGTATTACCACAGCATTACACATCAGAAAACAACACTTGCTCATTAAATCACTTGATTTCTAGAAAGACAAGTTCTGCTGTCAGATTCTCAGTCTTACAGAATTCATAGATACTTTAAAATTAATCAAATGTATTTTTTGTAGAGTAATGATTTTTCTTAAGTATTTCTCTTGAATATTCTTAAATATTTCCTTATCTGATCATCAGTTTACAGCTCATATACTTTCTTTCCTCTCTTTCCAAAGATTCACCTGTCATCTTTGTGTTTCATGTATATAACATACATCTGTTTTTCAGGAAATCTTGTCTATTGTAGGATTCTCATGAAAGTCTTTATCTTTAGTGTAGTCTTAAGTCTTGAGTCTCAAGTATAAAGATTACTCTTCTTATATCTTAAAACCTAGTTGGTTTAAATGGGCCTACCCATCAGAAGGACTCAGTTATTAATTCTGTTCTTAACACAGAGTTTTGGGACATATTTTTGTGATCATGCTGTTATTAGGCTTTTGCTCGTCTTTTGGATTATTTAAGTTTTTTTAAAATCACATCATCCCAATGGACTTTCTAAACATTGGTGAAAAACCTCTGCAAATATGTCAAAGGGGTGACAGCCCACCTCAGTGAGCATGAGCTCCTTTTGACATACGGTGTACATCAAGAGTCTCACAGAAACTCCAGCAACTAGCAGATAAAAGGCAACAAAGGTCATCTTTGTAATCCACCTTTTGGTGTAATTTTCTGTCTGGCATGTCTTCCATCCTAGTGCGAAACCAAAGTTATTTAAGGTGTTACCACCTTTCTGAGAATTGATCCTAGACATCTGGTGGGAAACAGAAGGACAAGCAGAATGAAAAAAAGAAAATATAAAAAGAGATTGTGAAAACCTTGTTAACTGGGGAGACTGTCAAACTCTAAAAAATAAACACACAATCAAGAAAGAAATGTTTATATTTGTATTTTAAAAGTAATTGAGAAACAAGAAATAGAAGTAGGTGTATTTCCTCAAACTGAGTCTGTTACAGATTTAAAATAAATAATGTTATTCACTGAATGACCAGTATAGTAATTTTGCGCATGCTGGTTTAGTGATCTCCCACCTAAACCTCTCTATCTAGATGCGAAAATGAATTATTTCAGATCCTGAAGTACTAAAGCTTCAAGAGAATGATTGTAAATGAATGTTTTATTAAGAATAGATGATCATTGATAACACATAAATTATGAGGAGAACTGTTCTGGACTATCGAAAGAAATTTACTTCATCTTGTTACAGAAAATGTTCTTCTTTAGAGCGTTTTTTGCATTAGGAACCACTTCTATAAATTGGTGCCTCAAGGAACTTAATTTTATAAGGTATCTTATGAAAGTTTGGTGAGAAGTACTACTTTGCTTGAACTGCCAATGACTCCTTTGGGGCATTGCATAAATTTATTGTAAAGCACTGTAATGAATAATAAATCTGTATTATCAGATTAAAAAATATTAGGGAACATTCATCACTTTCTTCTACCCCAAAATCATACAGAAAATTGCAACATCACCATAAAGTCTCATGAATGCCAGATGGTTTGGATTTAGAAAGCATCATTCAGCCATTTAGAAGCTAGATTATCCAGTGATTTTAGGTTTTGCCCAGTGATTAGTACTTCAACTTTTGTCTGCATACAATATATTTTAGTATATGGTGTTTATTCCTGTTTCTTAAAGCTGTGACCAGAATTATTCTGTATGTCATTCACAGCAAGAATGGACACAACACCGCTAAATGTTATATAGTAGAGTGCAGTTATGTTCAAATCCCCAGTCTAGTTTTAGAGCTTAGTCCTCAATTCTGATAACAGTTAGATACCAAATATCTGTAGGGTCTGGAAAAAGATGATAATGGCCACAGAGATGAATTATACATATCTGTCGTGCATCTATATTGGAAAACATAAGGTAGATAGTGGTCTTTGTGAATTCTCTCTCCTGCAAAATCCTGAAGTATACAACAATTTCATCCTTAAGCAGTGCCCTTTTTCAATCATTTAAAGATTTCAAGTCTTACATAAAATGCTTACACAAGTGAAGATATGATAGACAGTTTAAATCTATTCTGGAAAAGTATGTTGTTCTTGCAGCAGACAAATACACATTATTACGGAAGATTCCTGCCAAAAAGTGACTACTACCAAATGCAGAATTTGAGAATAGTACAAAGATCTCTTATTGAACTTCCTCCATTTTACTCTGATAAATGTGATGTTGAAGTTTCACCACAATCAATTAGTAAACTGGTGCTACAAAGGAAAACTCACTTGAGATTTCCCTTTCCTCCTCGTTAAAATTTAACAATTCTATTTATATTCTGAGTTGAGGCTGTATGGCATGTTATCTCTCCCAAAACCTCATTGTTTCCTGTGCAGGGAAACACCAGACTGTAGCTGACAGAATTTGTGGTCCCAGAACTATGTCTAAGCCAATATGCTTGGGAACACTCCTAGTCTCCCTGGTATAGGCAGAGAAACCACATACTATAACCAGAATCGGCCAAAACCCAGGAAGATGTGTGCCCCGCATACTTGCCCTGCATGTTGTACCCTGCCAGAGAAACTCAAGTACTGGATCTGAACAGGAATTTCAAGGCTCTCTGGCCACACTTTTTTATGTGTACAATGGGCTACACTACATGCTAAGCAGCACATCCACCTGCTGGTATTGGAGATCATAATTTATACTGGACAAGCCAAATAATTAACGTTATGCCAAAAGCACCTTCTTGCTGCTGAAAACAAACTTACATCCAAGTAAGTGTGGAAGAGCAAAGCTGTTCAAATTATAAATAAGAAGAAAGTAAAAACTTTTTTTTTTTTTTTTTTTACCAGCAATTGATCAGGTGAATACACATAAGGTAGTATCTTTGAGCTATTAGGCAAACTCTGAATATAAAATTTAGCAGATTGCCTGACACCATAATCTCTCCCAATCATAACATCAGCTAGTCAAATATTTTAGCACCAGACTCAACCAGAC
>NW_009258632.1:0-1917 GCF_000687185.1 Egretta garzetta
CCCCCCCCAAACAAACAAAAAAGCCAAACAAAAAACCCCAAACAAAAAAGCAAAAAAACCAAACAAAACCCCCCCAAACAAACAAACACAAATAAAACAAAAAACAAAAACAAACAAACAAAAAGCCCCCAAATTTTTGTGAAATCCCCGCGGGAACACCCCTTCCTGCCACCCCGAGGGATTTCTCGGGGCAGGGTGAGCGCGGGGAGGCGAGGGAGGGGGCGTACCTCTGCGTCGCTGTCTGGCTGTAGTCTGTGGGAAGGACACCCCCCCCCCCAAAAAAAAAAAAACAAGAGGTAAGAGGTAGTCGTGTAAACGCACGCCGTGGCGTGGAGATTCGCGTTATACGCACGCCGTTAGTAGTTTTTTATCGCCGTTATTAATGACTTGTCACTGAAGTGCAGCAACAGCCAAGCTAAGGCACAAGATGGGGGAGTTTGGGTGTTTAAGCCCCCTCAAAAGACCTTCAACAACCGGTACCCCTCCCTAAAAAAGCACCCAAAGAGCAGATTTAACTATACAGATGTAAAAAAAAAAAAAACCACAAACCCTGAATGGGTGAGTTTTCCTCAAATACCGCACAACAAAAGGGGGCCTGGGTCCCCCCAAAACAGATTTAACTATACAAAAGTGGAAAAAAAAAAACCAACACAAATGGGGAGGTTTTCCTCAAATACCGCACAGCAAAATGGGGTCCAAGCCCCCCAGAGAACAGATTTAATTATGCAGACATAAAAAAAAAAAACCCAAATGATTGAGTTTTCCTTAATTACTGCACAACCAGAAGAGGCCTGGGCCCCTCAAGAACAGATTTAACTATATAGAGGTGAAAAAAAGCCCTGAATGGGTGAGTTTTCCTCAAATATCGCACAACAAAAGGGGGCCTGGGTCCCTCAAGAACAGATTTAACTATATAGAGGTGAAAAAACCCACAAATTGGGAGGTTTTCCTCAAACATCACACAACAAAAGGGGGCCTGAGTCCCCCAGACAACAGATTTAACTACACAAAAATGAATAAAAACCCCAAATGGGTGAGTTTTCCTCCAATATCACACCACAGAAGAGGGCCTGGGCCCCCGGAGAACAGATTTAGCTATACAGAGCTGAAAAAAAAACCAGAATGGGTGAGTTTTCCTCAAATACTGCACAACAAAAGGGGGTCTGAACCCCCCGACAATAGATTTAACTATAGAGAGGTAAAAAATCTACAGAACGGGTGAGTTTTGCTCAAATACCGCACAATCAAAGGGGGCCTGGGTCCCCCAAAAACACATTTAACTATATAGAGGTAAAAAAATGTACAGAATGGGTGAGTTTTCCTCAAATACTGAAAAAATGTATAGAATGGGTGAGTTTTCCTCAAATACTGCACAACAAAAGGGGGTCTGAACCCCCAGACAACAGCTTTAACTATAGAGAGATAAAAAAAATCTACAGAATGGGTGAGTTTTGCTCAAATACCGCACAATCAAAGGGGGCCTGGGTTCCCCAAGAACACATTTAGCTATATAGAGGTAAAAAAACACAGAATGGGTGAGTTTTCCTCAAATACTGCACAACAAGAGGGGGTCTGAACCCCCAGACAACAGATTTAACTGTAGAGAGGTAAAAAACCCCACAGAGTGGGTGAGTTCTGCTCAAATACTGCACAATCAAAGGGGGCCTGGGTCCCCCAAGAACACATTTAATTATATAGAGGTAAAAAAATGTACAGAATGGGTGAGTTTTCCTCAAATACTGCACAACAAAAGGGGGTCTGAACCCCCAGACAACAGATTTAACTGTAGAGAGATAAAAAAATCTACAGAATGGGTGAGTTTTCCTCAAACACTGAACAACAAAAGGGCGTCTGAACCCCCAGACAACAGCTTTAACTATAGAGAGATAAAAAAAATCTACAGAATGGGTGAGTTTT
>NW_009258632.1:4860-8330 GCF_000687185.1 Egretta garzetta
GGGCTATAGGTGACGACCCCCTATAGGGGTCCGGGTGTCCCCTCCCCCCTCCAGATTTCTACGACCCCCAGCGCGACGCCGAGCCGTCCCACCGCGCCCAGCGGGGCGGCCGAGACCCCCAGGGGGAGGAGGAGGAGGAGGAGGATGAAGGCCCCGAGGAGGAGGAGGGTGGTGAAGATGGAGACCCTAAGGAGGAGGAAGGCGATGGTGAGGAAGGTGGGGGCCCCGAGGAGGAAGAGGAGGGAGGTGACCCCAAGTAGGAGAGAGGGGACACTGAGGGGGGAAGATGGAGACCCCTGAGGAGGAGGATGGAGACCCCAAGGAGGAGGATGAAGGCCCTGAGGAGGAGGAGGGTGGTGGTGAAGATGGAGTCCCTGAGGAGGAGGAAGGCGATGGTGAGGAAGGCGGAGGCCCCGAGGAGGAAGAAGAGGGAGGTGACACCGAGTAGGAAAGAGGGGACACTGAGGGGTGAAGATGGAGACCCCTGAGGAGGAGGATGAAGGTCCCAAGGAAGAGGAGGGTGAGGAGGAGGATGAAGGCCCCGAGGAGGATGGTGAGGAGGATGATGAAGGCCCCGAGGAGGAGGATGGAGACCCCAAGGAGGAGGAGGGTGGTGAAGATGGAGACCCTGAGGAGGAGGAAGGCAATGGTGAGGAAGGCAATGGTGAGGAAGGTGGGGGCCCCGAGGAGGAGGAAGGTGATGGTGAGGAAGGTGATGGTGAGGAAGGTGATGGTGAGGAAGGGGATGGTGAGGAAGGTGGGGGCCCCCGAGGAGGAAGAGGAGGGAGGTGACACCGAATAGGAGAGAGGGGACACTGAGAGGGGAAGATGGAGACCCCTGAGGAGGAGGATGAAGGCCCCAAAGAGGAGGAGGGTGGTGAGGAGGAGGATGAAGGCCCCGAGGAGGAGGATGGAGAGGTGGTGAAGCCGGAGGCCCCAAGGAGGAGGAAGGTGATGGTGAGGAGGAGGATGGAGACCCTGAGGAATGAGATGATGGAGGCCCCGAGGAGGAGGAAGGTGATGGTGAGGAGGATGGAGACCCTGAGGAGGAGGAGGAGGATGGAGACCACAAGAAGGATGGAGATGAAGATGGAGACACCAGGGAGGACAGAGACACTGAGGAGGAAGGCGGCGGTGAGGAGGAGGAAGGTGACAGTGAGGAGGCAGATGGAGAGGCTGAGGAAGAAGACGGAGATGCTGAGGAGGAGGAAGGAGATGAAGATGGACACCCTGAGCAAGACGATGGACACCCTGAGAGATGAGGAGGAGGAAGATGATGAAGATGATGATGATGATGGATTTGGAGCAACAAATAGGCTGAATGGGGCTTCCAGGCACTGTGACGGCCCCTCAGCCTTCCTCCCCTCCTCCTCCTCCTCCTGGTCCCCCACACCCGGGTCCCCAATAAACCCTCTCCCCTCGGCACTGGCTGCAGCTTTAATGAGGGCGGGGCCCCACTCTGCTAACGAGGGGGGCCCTAATGAAGACAAACGGGGTGGGGGATCAGGAACCCCAATGTCCTGGGTGGGTGGGGTGGGCGCCTCAATGTCCAAGTGAGGGACCCAGGTGTCCGGGAGCACCTTGACCTCCATGACGATGAACGTCCAACGTGGGGGGGGTCTCCAGGAGCACCTTGACCTCCATGGTGATCAATGTCCAACATGGGGAGGTCCTTCAGGTCCACCTTGACCTCCATGGTGATCAACGTCCAATACGGGGGGGTTCTCCAGGAGCACCTTGACCTTTGTGATGACCATTGTCCAACATGGGGGTCTCCAGCTCCACCTTGACCTCCATGGTGATCAACATCCAACAAGGAGGAGTTCTCCAGGAGCTCCTTGACCTCCATGGTGATCAACATCCAACATGGGAAGATCCTCCAGGTTCACCTTGACCTCCACGGTGATCAACGGCCAACATGGGGAGGTCCTCCAGGTTCACCGTGACCTCTATGATGACCAAACTCCAACACTGGGTGGTCCTCCAGGACCACCTTGACCTCCATGGTGATCAACATCCAAGAAGGAAGAGTTCTCCAGGAGCACCTTGATCTCCATGGTGATCAACGGCCAACATTGGGTGGTCCTCCAGGAGCACCTTGACCTCTATGACGATCAACAGCCAACATTGGGTGGTCCTCCAGGGGGTGGTCCCCCGGGGCCCCCTTGACCTCCATGGTGATCAACGGCCAACGTGGGGGGGCCTCCAGGTCCACCTTGACCTCCGTGGTGATCAACGGCCAACGCGGGGGTCTCCGTGGCCCAGGCGTCCGGGGCGGTGGGGCAGGGGGAACCCCGCCGTGGGGGGCCCCCTAGATGCGGAAGCTCTCCCCCTTGCCGTCGATGTGGCGCAGGCGCAGGTAGACGTCGGTGCCCACCCCCTGCAGCGACTGCAGGCAGAGCGAGCCCCCCAGGTACTCGGCGTAGGCCCGCGAGGTGGGCAACCCGAACCCGAACCTGGGGGGCAGCCGTGGGTCACCAGGGGGGTCCCCGAGATTTGGGAATGGGGGGGGAATCCCCTTGGTGGCCCTCCATCGTGACGTACCCGTGCATGGGGCCGGCCTGGCCGCTGTTGCTGAGGTCGAGGAGGTTGCGGAAGGGACCCCCCAAGCGGGGGGCCTGGGCGCTGGCCTCGGCCGTGCTGAAGTGGTACTCGGTCACCTTGTCCAGGAGGTCATGGGGGATCCCACCACCCCGGTCGGAGATCCTGGGGGAGGGACATGGGGCAGACCCCTCAGGGGCGTCCCCGAAGATGGGGGGCACCGGAGGGGAGGGGGTGGAGGACCCCCAGTAGAGAGGAACATCTTGGGGACACCGTGGAGACCATCCATGGGGACACCATGGAGAACTACTAAGCAGGAACACCTTGGGGACATCCATGGGTGTGGGGACACCATGGAGAACCCCCTCATGGTGACACCATCCATGGGGACACAAAGACACCATGGAGAACCCCCTCATGGTGACACCATCCATGGGGACACAAAGACACCATGGAGAACCCCCTCATGGTGACACCATCCATGGGGACACAAAGACACCATGGAGAACCCCCTCATGGTGACACCATCCATGGGGACACAAAGACACCATGGAGAACCCCCTCATGGTGACACCATCCATGGGGACACAAAGACACCATGGAGAACCCCCTCATGGTGACACCATCCATGGGGACCCTCAAGTGACTGAGGCCACCTTGGGGACATCATGGAGACCCTTCCTCAGGACATGGGGACACTGTGGGGACCCCCCTGTAGCTGAGAAGACCTTGGGGACACCTATGGGTATAAGGACACCCTGGAGAGCCCTTGTGGGGACATGGGGACACCCTGGAGAACCTCCCGTGAAGACGCTGAGGTACCCCGGGGACCCCCCAGTAGCTAAGGGCACCTTGGGGACACCTATGGGGACACCGTGGAGACCCCCCCACACACACACAACCCTGGGGACACCCCTCCCCCAGCCGGT
>NW_009258632.1:10064-10386 GCF_000687185.1 Egretta garzetta
AAAGGCTCCTATAGCCCCATAGAAACTCCTATAGACCTCACAAGGCTCCTTCCCCATAAGAACCCCTATATTTCTACACAGATCCTACAGGAAACCCCACAGGCCCCCCCCCATAACCCCTTAGGAACCCCACCGGGCCCCTATGGCCCCATAGGGACCCCCAAAGAGCCCCTGTAACCCCATAGGAGCCCCTATAGCCCATAAAGACTCTCAGGGGAACGTATACAACCCCACAGGGGGCCCCACCGCAGCTTTACAGCCCCGTAGGGACGCGCACAGAACCCTTATAGCCCCCCCAAACGCCTGTAGAAGCCCCTATAGC
>NW_009258633.1:0-492 GCF_000687185.1 Egretta garzetta
GTGAGCAGCAACGCGGACCCCCCCGGGGACAGGGACAGGGACAGGGCTGGGGACAGCGATAGGGATGAAAATGGAGCTGGGGACAGGGCTGGGGACGGGGACGGGGATGGGGACAGGGCCAGGGCCAGGGATGGGGACAGGGATGGAGATGGGGATGAGGACAGGAATAGGGATGGAGATGGGGCTGGGGACGGGGACAGGGCTGGGGACGGGGACAGGGCTGGGGACAGTGATGGGGATGGAGATGGAGATGGGGACAGGGCTGGGGACAGGGCTGGGGCTGGGGACAGGGATGGAGATGGGGCTGGGGACAGGGACAGGGCTGGGGACGGGGACAGGGCTGGGGACAGTGATAGGGATGAAGATGGAGATGGGGACAGGGCTGGGGACAGGGACAGGGCTGGGGACAGGGCTGGGGACACAGGGACAGGGCTGGGGACAGGGAGGGCTGGGGGATGGGGACAGCGTGGGGACAAGGGCACCAGGGGCAGG
>NW_009258633.1:1429-2627 GCF_000687185.1 Egretta garzetta
CTGTGTGCTGGTGTACGTGTGCGTGTGTGTGCATGTGCGTGTGTGTGCATGTGTGGGTGTGTGCATGCAGGCCAGCACGCTGTGTACGTGTGCGTGTGTGTGCATGTGGGGGTGTGTGTGCACACCAGCATCTGTGTGCATGTGAATGTGTGTGCACGGGTGTGTGCATGCACGCCAGCTTGTGTGTGTGCACATGAGTCCATGGGTGCATGTGTGTGTGTGTGTGCGCATGCAGGCCAGCGCATTGTGTACATGTGTGTGTGCGTGTGTGTGTGCACGCGTGTGTGTGTGTGTGTATGGGTGTGTGCATGCACTCCAGCATGCGTGTGTGTGCACATGAGTCCATGGGCATGTGTGTGTGTGTGCATGCAGGCCAGCACGCTGTGTATGTGTGTGTGCATGGGTGTGTGCATGCACGCCAGCATGTGCGTGTGCACATAAGTCCATGGGTGCATGTGTGTGTGTGTGTGCATGCAGGCCAGCACCCTGCGTACGTGTGTGTGTGGGTGTGGGGGTGCGGGTGGGCGGTGTGCACGTGTGTGTGTGTGTGTATGGGTGTGTGCATGCACACCAGCATGCGTGTGTGTGCACATGAGTCCATGGGCATGTGTGTGTGTGTGCATGCAGGCCAGCACGCTGTGTATGTGTGTGTGCATGGGTGTGTGCATGCACGCCAGCATGTGCGTGTGCACATAAGTCCATGGGTGCATGTGTGTGTGTGTGTGTGCATGCAGGCCAGCACGCTGTGTACATGTGTGTGTGCGTGTGTGTGTACGGGTGTGTGCATGTATGTCGGCATGCGTGTGCTTGTGTGCACATGAGTCCGTGGGGGGGTGTGCATGCAGGGCAGCACGCTGCGTACGTGTGTGTGTGCGTGTGGGGGGTGTGTGTGTGCATGTGCGTGTGTACGGGTGCGTGCATGCACGCTGGCATGTGTTGCTTGTGTGCGCGTGAGTCCGTGGGGGGGTGTGCATGCAGGCCAGCACGCTGTGCGCGTGTGCGTGTGTGCAAGCGCCTGCATGTGGGGCTGCGCGTGCGCTGCATGCCCCTGCTCACACGTGAGCGTGTGCGTGGCCGGGTGTGCGTGCGAGCGTGCGTGCTGAGCCGTGCGGGCTTGCTGGGAGGCTGCAAATCCACGTGCTCCAGGCGGAGCACCACCAGGGCAGCAAATAGCACCAGCGAGCGGGCCTGGCCCTCC
>NW_009258633.1:7171-8161 GCF_000687185.1 Egretta garzetta
GGATGCACGGCCACCCCGCGCTGCACCCACAGCCAAATCCACGCTGAACCCACAGCCAAGCCCCCGTTAGACCCGCGGCTGCTCAGTGCTGCTCCGTAAGAGCTGCTGTCGCGGGGAGCACGCATGTGCATGCATGAAGGTGTGTGTGCAAGGACATGTGTGCATGCATGAAGGTGTGTGTGCAAGCACGTGTGTGCACGCATGAAGTGTATGTGCAAGCACATGTGTGCACGCATGAAGGCGTGTGTGCAAGCACAGGTGCATGTGAAGGTGTGTGTGCAAGCATATGTGTGCATCTGCATGCATGAAGGTGTGTGTGCAAGGACATGTGTGCATCTGCATGCATGAAGGTGTGTGTGAGAGCACGTGTGCATGCATGAAGGTGTGTGTGCAAGCACGTGTGTGCACAAGCAAGTGTGAAGTTGTGTGTACAAGCACACATGTGCACGTGCATGCATGGAGGTACATGTGCAGGCACACGTGTGCATGCGAAGGTGTGTGTACGAGCACATGCATGCATGAAGGTGCATCTGTGCGCACATGTGTGCATGCGAAGGTGTATGTGCAAGCACGTGTGCATGTGAGGGGGGGTGTGTGAGCACACATGTGCATGTGCACGCACGGAGGTGCACGTGCAGGCACACGTGTGCATGGAAAGGGGTGTGTGTGAGCACACACGTGCATGTGCACGCATGGAAGTGCATGTACGAGCACACGTGTGCATGTGAGGGTGTGTGAGCACACGTGTGCATGTGAGGGGGTGTGTGCAAGCACACGTGTGCACACGACGGTGCGTGTGCGCGCCCCAGAACACGCCTGCAGCTGTGTCTCAGGCGGCGGTGCGGGCAGCGCGAGCCCCGACGGGTGTTTTACCCCCGGGGTAGGGAGCTGCTCCCTGCTCCTGATGCTCTGTGCTGGCTGCTCCTCGGAGCACGGCCGCCCCGGGAATTCCTCTGGGCCCCACAGCACGTGGCTGGGGCCACGCGTGAC
>NW_009258634.1:0-4197 GCF_000687185.1 Egretta garzetta
CGTGGGACAGGGTGGGTGGCAGCCCAGGGGACAAGGGACAAGGTCCATGGCACCCTAGGGGACAGGGGACACCGTGAGTGGGACCCTTGGGGACAGGGGATGTGGCAGCCCTGGGGACAAGGGACACTGTGAGGGGCACCCTTGGGGACACAGCAGCCACATGGGGGCACCCTTGGGGACACAGCAGCCACATGGGGGCACCCTTGGGGACACAGCAGCCACATGGGGGCACCCTTGGGGACACAGCAGCCACATGGGGGCACCCTTGGGGACACAGCAGCCACATGGGGGCACCCTTGGGGACACAGCAGCCACATGGGGGCACCCTTGGGGACACAGCAGCCACATGGGGGCACCCTTGGGGACACAGCAGCCACATGGGGGCACCCTTGGGGACACAGCAGCCACATGGGGGCACCCTTGGGGACACAGCAGCCACATGGGGGCACCCTTGGGGACACAGCAGCCACATGGGGGCACCCTTGGGGACACAGCAGCCACATGGGGGCACCCTTGGGGACACAGCAGCCACATGGGGGCACCCTTGGGGACACAGCAGCCACATGGGGGCACCCTTGGGGACACAGCAGCCACATGGGGGCACCCTTGGGGACACAGCAGCCACATGGGGGCACCCTTGGGGACACAGCAGCCACATGGGGGCACCCTTGGGGACACAGCAGCCACATGGGGGCACCCTTGGGGACACAGCAGCCACATGGGGGCACCCTTGGGGACACAGCAGCCACATGGGGGCACCCTTGGGGACACAGCAGCCACATGGGGGCACCCTTGGGGACACAGCAGCCACATGGGGGCACCCTTGGGGACACAGCAGCCACATGGGGGCACCCTTGGGGACACAGCAGCCACATGGGGGCACCCTTGGGGACACAGCAGCCACATGGGGGCACCCTTGGGGACACAGCAGCCACATGGGGGCACCCTTGGGGACACAGCAGCCACATGGGGGCACCCTTGGGGACACAGCAGCCACATGGGGGCACCCTTGGGGACAGGGGATGTGGCAGCCCTGGGGACAGGGGACAAGGTCAATGGCACCCGTGGGGACAAGGGACCCTGCTGGGGGCGACCCTTGGGGACAGGGGACGTGGCACAGGGCACCCTTGGGGACACAGCAGCCACATGGGGGAACCCTTGGGGACGTGGGACAGGGGACATGGCAGCCCTGGGGACAAGGGACACCGTGAGGGGCACCCTTGGGGACAGGGGACACAGTGGGGGGGACCCTTGGGGACAGGGGACACCGGGGGGGGGACCCTGTGGGGACCCAGCACCGGGCCTTGGGGACAGGGGACACCGTGGGGGGGCACCTGTGGGGACCCAGCACCGTGGACAATGAGCCCCTGGGGACAGAGAACGAGGTTAATGGCACCCGTGGGGACAGGGTGGGTGGCAGCCCAGGGGACACCATGGGCAGGACCCTTGGGGACAAGGGACAGGGTTAGGGGCACCCTTGGGGACAGGGGACGTGGCAGCCCTGGGGCCAGGGGACACCGTGGGGGGGGCCCTTGGGGACAGGGGACGTGGCAGCCCTGGGGCCAGGGGACACCGTGGGGGGGGCCCTTGGGGACAGGGGACGTGGCAGCCCTGGGGCCAGGGGACACCGTGGGGGGGGCCCTTGGGGACAGGGGACGTGGCAGCCCTGGGGCCAGGGGACACCGTGGGGGGGGCCCTTGGGGACAGGGGACGTGGCAGCCCTGGGGCCAGGGGACACCGTGGGGGGGGCCCTTGGGGACAGGGGACGTGGCAGCCCTGGGGCCAGGGGACACCGTGGGGGGGGCCCTTGGGGACAGGGGACGTGGCAGCCCTGGGGCCAGGGGACACCGTGGGGGGGGCCCTTGGGGACAGGGGACGTGGCAGCCCTGGGGCCAGGGGACACCGTGGGGGGGGCCCTTGGGGACAGGGGACGTGGCAGCCCTGGGGCCAGGGGACACCGTGGGGGGGGCCCTTGGGGACAGGGGACGTGGCAGCCCTGGGGCCAGGGGACACCGTGGGGGGGGCCCTTGGGGACAGGGGACGTGGCAGCCCTGGGGCCAGGGGACACCGTGGGGGGGGCCCTTGGGGACAGGGGACGTGGCAGCCCTGGGGCCAGGGGACACCGTGGGGGGGGCCCTTGGGGACAGGGGACGTGGCAGCCCTGGGGCCAGGGGACACCGTGGGGGGGGCCCTTGGGGACAGGGGACGTGGCAGCCCTGGGGCCAGGGGACACCGTGGGGGGGGCCCTTGGGGACAGGGGACGTGGCAGCCCTGGGGCCAGGGGACACCGTGGGGGGGGCCCTTGGGGACAGGGGACGTGGCAGCCCTGGGGCCAGGGGACACCGTGGGGGGGGCCCTTGGGGACAGGGGACGTGGCAGCCCTGGGGCCAGGGGACACCGTGGGGGGGGCCCTTGGGGACAGGGGACGTGGCAGCCCTGGGGCCAGGGGACACCGTGGGGGGGGCCCTTGGGGACAGGGGACGTGGCAGCCCTGGGGCCAGGGGACACCGTGGGGGGGGCCCTTGGGGACAGGGGACGTGGCAGCCCTGGGGCCAGGGGACACCGTGGGGGGGGCCCTTGGGGACAGGGGACGTGGCAGCCCTGGGGCCAGGGGACACCGTGGGGGGGGCCCTTGGGGACAGGGGACGTGGCAGCCCTGGGGCCAGGGGACACCGTGGGGGGGGCCCTTGGGGACAGGGGACGTGGCAGCCCTGGGGCCAGGGGACACCGTGGGGGGGGCCCTTGGGGACAGGGGACGTGGCAGCCCTGGGGCCAGGGGACACCGTGGGGGGGGCCCTTGGGGACAGGGGACGTGGCAGCCCTGGGGCCAGGGGACACCGTGGGGGGGGCCCTTGGGGACAGGGGACGTGGCAGCCCTGGGGCCAGGGGACACCGTGGGGGGGGCCCTTGGGGACAGGGGACGTGGCAGCCCTGGGGCCAGGGGACACCGTGGGGGGGGCCCTTGGGGACAGGGGACGTGGCAGCCCTGGGGCCAGGGGACACCGTGGGGGGGGCCCTTGGGGACAGGGGACGTGGCAGCCCTGGGGCCAGGGGACACCGTGGGGGGGGCCCTTGGGGACAGGGGACGTGGCAGCCCTGGGGCCAGGGGACACCGTGGGGGGGGCCCTTGGGGACAGGGGACGTGGCAGCCCTGGGGCCAGGGGACACCGTGGGGGGGGCCCTTGGGGACAGGGGACGTGGCAGCCCTGGGGCCAGGGGACACCGTGGGGGGGGCCCTTGGGGACAGGGGACGTGGCAGCCCTGGGGCCAGGGGACACCGTGGGGGGGGCCCTTGGGGACAGGGGACGTGGCAGCCCTGGGGCCAGGGGACACCGTGGGGGGGGCCCTTGGGGACAGGGGACGTGGCAGCCCTGGGGCCAGGGGACACCGTGGGGGGGGCCCTTGGGGACAGGGGACGTGGCAGCCCTGGGGCCAGGGGACACCGTGGGGGGGGCCCTTGGGGACAGGGGACGTGGCAGCCCTGGGGCCAGGGTCAATGGCACCCGTGGGGACAAGGGACCCTGGCGGGGGGGCCCCTTGGGGACAGGGGTGGGTGGCACCTGTGGGGACCCGGCACCGTGGACAATGAGCCCCTGGGGACAGAGGGACAGGGTTAATGGCACCCGTGGGGACAGGGGACACCGCGGGGGGGCACCCAGGGGACACCCAGGGGACATTGGGCACCCCAGGGGACACCCAGGGGGACAACACCACCCTAGGGGACATGGGTGACACCAAAGTGGGGCGGGGGCGGGGGACACACACGACGATGGCACCCAGGGGACACCAAGGGGGGACAATGCCCCCCCAGGGGGACGATGGCACCCAGGGGGACACCCAGGGGACCCCAAAGGGACACAGAGGGGGACGATGGCACCCAGGGGGACACCCAGGGGGGACAATGCCACCCCAGGGGGACGATGGCACCCAGGGGACCCCAAAGGGGACAACCAGGGGGACGATGGCACCCAGGGGACCCTGAGGGAGATGATGCCACCCCAGGGGGACGATGGCACCCAGGGGGACACCCAGGGGAGCCCGAGGGGGACGATGGCACCCAGGGGACACCCAGGGGGACACCGAGGGGGGACGATGGCACCCAGGGGGCACCCAGGGGGGACGATGGCACCCAGGGGACACCCAGGGGACACCGAGGGGGGACAATGGCACCCAAGAGGGGACCCGAGGGGACACCCA
>NW_009258634.1:4967-7236 GCF_000687185.1 Egretta garzetta
CGCTGGGAGCACTGGTGTCCATGACGGTCCGGGTGACACTGGGAGCGCTGGGGACACTGGTTGCGCTGGGAGCACTGGTTGCGCTGGGGACACTGGTGTCCGTGACGGTCCTGGTGAGACTGGGAGCACTGGGGACACTGGTGGCGCTGGTCGCACTGGTGCTCATGACGGTCCGGGTGACACTGGGAGCACTGGGGACACTGGTCGCACTGGTGGTCATGACGGTCCTGGGGACACTGGGAGCACTGGGGACACTGGGAGGACTGGTGCTCATGACGGTCCTGGTGACACTGGGAGCACTGGGGACACTGGGAGCAGTGGTGGTCATGAGGGTCCTGGGGACACCGGGAGCACTGGTATCCATGACGGTCCTGGGGACACTGGTCGCACTGGTGACACTGGTTGCGCTGGTGCCCACGACGGTCCTGGGGACACTGGGAGCACTGGGGACACTGGTGACACTGGTGGTCATGACGGTCCTGGCGACACTGGTTGCGCTGGGAGCACTGGTGGTCATGATGGTCCTGGGGACACTGGGAGCACTGGGGACACTGGTGGTCATGACGGTCCTGGGGACACTGGGAGCACTGGTGACACTGGTATCCATGACGGTCCTGGGGACGCTGGTCGCACTGGGGACACTGGTGATACTGGTGTCCGTGACGGTCCTGGGGACGCTGGTCGCACTGGGGACGGACACTGGTCGCACTGGGGACACTGGCACCCACGACGGTCCTGGGAGCACTGGGAGCACTGGTGCCGCTGGCATCTGCAATGGTCCTGGTGCCGCTGGCAGCACTGGGGACACTGGTGACACTGGTCGCACTGGTGTCCACGATGGTCCGGGTGGCACTGGGAGCACTGGTGACGCTGGGGACGCTGGCATCCGCAACGGTCCTGGGGACACCAGTAGCATTGGTGACACTGGGAGCACTGGGGACACTGGTGACACTGGTGGCACTGGTGTCCACGACAGCCCTGGGGACACTGGGAGCACTGGGGACACTGGTGACGCTGGCATCCAGAGCAGCCCTAGGGACACTGGTGGCACTGGTGTCCATGACGGTCCTGGGGACACTGGGAGCACTGGGGACACTGGTGTCAGCGACGGCTCTGGTGACGCTGGTCGCACTGGTGTCTGCGACGGTCCTGGGGACGCTGGGAGCACTGGGGATACTGGTGACACTGGTGTCACTGACGGCCCTGGGGACGCTGGTGGCCATGACGGTCCTGGGGACGCTGGCGACACTGGGAGCACTGGTGAACGTGACGGGCCTGGGGACGCTGGCGACACTGGGAGCACTGGTGACCGTGACGGTCCTGGGGACACTGGCGGCACTGGGGACACTGGTGATACTGGTGTCCACGGCGGTCCTGGCAGCACTGGTGACACTGGTCGCACTGGTGACACTGGTGGCTGCGATGGTCCGGGCGACACCGGGGACACTGGTCGCACTGGTGCCACTGGGAGCACTGGTGCCGCTGGCGCCAACGATGGCCCTGGTGACACTGGTGGCACTGGTGTCCACGACGGTCCTGGGGACACTGGGAGCACTGGGGACACTGGTGTCTGCAACGGCCCTGGGTACGCTGGCAGCACTGGGGACACTGGGGACACTGGTCGCGCTGGTGCCCATGACGGTCCTGGGGACACTGGTCGCACCGGGGACACTGGTCGCACTGTCGCACCGGGGACAACTGGTGCCCATGACAGCCCTGGGGACACTGGTTGCACTGGTCGCACTGGTGTCTGTGATGGTCCTGGGGACACTGGTTGCACTGGTGGCACTGGTGACACTGGTGCCCATGATGGTCCTGGGGACACTGGTCGCACCGGGGACACTGGTCGCACTGGGGACACTGGTCGCACTGGTGCCCATGACAGTCCTGGGGACACTGGTGACACTGGTTGCACTGGTCGCACTGGTGCCCATGATGGTCCTGGGGACACTGGCTGCACTGGGGACACTGGTCGCACTGGTCGCACTGGCTGCACTGGGGACACTGGTCGCACTGGTCGCACTGGTGACACTGGCTGCACTGGTGACACTGGTACCCATGATGGTCCTGGGGACACTGGTCGCACTGGTCGCACTGGTGACACTGGTGCCCATGACGGTCCTGGGGATGCTGGGAGCACTGGGGACACTGGTCACACTGGTCGCACTGGTGCCCATGATGGTCCTGGGGACACCGGTCGCACTGGGGACACTGGTGGCACTGGTCACACTGGTCGCACTGGTCACACTGGTGCCCATGACAGTCCTGG
>NW_009258635.1:0-1310 GCF_000687185.1 Egretta garzetta
GGGGGTCTCCAAGGCTGTGACATCATGGAGGATCCCAAGGTCGTGATGTCATGGGGGTCCTCAAGGTCATGACGTCATGGGGGTCGTCAAGGCCGTGACGTCATCGAGGGCCCTAGGACGTGGTACCATGGAAGACCTCAAGGTCATGACATCATGGGGGTCCCCAGGGTCATGACATCATGGAGAACCCCAAGTTCATGACATCATGGAGAACCCCAAGGTCATGACATCATGGAGGACCTCAAGGCCACAACGCCATGGAGGACCCCAAGGTCATGACCTCATGGAGGACCTCAAGGCCATGATACCATGGGGATTCCCACGGTCATGACCTCATGGAGGACCTCAAGGCCATGACGCCATGGAGGACCTCAAGGCCACGACATCATGGAGGACCTCAAAGTCATGACCTCATGGAGGACCTCAAGGTCATGACCTCATGGAGGACCTCAAGGCCACCACTCCATGGGGGCCCCCAAGGGCCATGGAGGACCTCAAGGCCACGACATCATGGAGGACCTCAAAGTCATGACCTCATGGAGGACCTCAAGGTCATGACCTCATGGAGGACCTCAAGGCCATGACGCCATGGAGGACCTCAAGGCCACGACATCATGGAGGACCTCAAAGTCATGACCTCATGGAGGACCTCAAGGTCATGACCTCATGGAGGACCTCAAGGCCACAACACCATGGAGGACCCCAAGGTCATGACCTCATGGAGGACCTCAAGGCCACGACATCATGGGGGTCCCCAAGGCCATGACATCATGGAGGACCTCAAAGCCGTGCCACCGTGGAGGTCGCCGAGGCCACGACACTGGAGGTCCCTGAGGGCAAGACACCACGGATGACATCACCATTGGAGGTCCCCAAGGCCACGACATCGTGGAGGACCCCGAGGCCACACCACTGCAGAGGACTCGACACCATGGAGGTCCACAAGGCCGCGATGCCACCGAGGTCCTCAAGGCCACAACGCTGCAGAAGATCCCAAGGACGTGACGCCGCTGAGGTCCCTAAGGCCACGACGCCGCGGAGAACGCTGAGGCCATGGAGGCCTCCGAGGCCATGACATCAGGGAGGTCCCCAAGGCCACGATGCCCTGGAGCTCCCTGAGGTCACGGCCCTGTGGAGGTCCCCAAGGCCACGACACCATGGAGGACCTCAAGGCCATGACACCGTAGAGGACCTCAAGGCCATGAGATCATAGAACTCCTCAAGGCCATGACGCCATGGAGGACCTCAAGGCCACGACATCGTGGAGGACCTCAAGACCACAACAACATAAAGGACCTCAAGGCCATGAC
>NW_009258636.1:0-956 GCF_000687185.1 Egretta garzetta
CTCAGTCACAGATTTGACAGTTACTTGTCCCTGCCTATGGTCAGAGGACTACCATGCAGCATGACTGCGTCCAATTAGCAAGAGTATTCAGGCCTTAAACCAATAAGGAAAGATGTCAGGAAAAAAAGAAAAAAAGTAATTTAAGGGCTTTTATTTTGTTTAAACACACAAAGTGTGTGGCTTCTCATTTATGGAGCCACTCAGTCAGGAAAGGAAAGCAGACAGTGAATTAGAAAGGGGACGACAACATTACTAGATGTAAAAAATCACCACCAAGAAAAAAAACCCAACAAAACAACAGAAGACAGACTGAGGCTGCAATGAGTTACATTATAGCTGCTGTGCAGAAGAATTTCGTTGCTCCAGAAAACCATCCAGTCATCATTTTCCACACAGCATCCTGGAGCTCCTGGTTCCTCATGCTGTAGATGAGGGGGTTCACTGCTGGAGGAACCACTGAGTAGAGGACCGCCATAACCAGGTCCAAGATTGGGGAGGAGATGGAGGGGGGCTTCATGTAGGCAAATGCTACAGTGCTGAGAAACAGGGAGACCACGGCCAGGTGAGGGAGGCACGTGGAAAAGGCTTTGTGCCGTCCCTGCTGAGAGGGGATCCTCAGCACAGCCCTGAGGATCTGCACATAGGACAGCATGATGAAAACAAAACATCCAAAACCCACAAAGACACTGACCACAATAACCCCAGCCTCCCTGAGGTATACATCTGAGCAGACGAGCTTGAGGATCTGGGGGACTTCACAGAAGAACTGGTCCACAGCATTGCCCTTGCAGAGGGGGAGTGAAAATGTATTGGCTGTGTGCAGCACAGCATAGAGGAACCCAGTGCCCCAGGCAGCCTCTGTCATGTGGACACAAGCTCTGCTGCCCAGGAGGGTCCCGTAGTGCAGGGGTTTGCAGATGGCAACGTAGCGGTCATAGGCCATGATGGTGAGAAGA
>NW_009258636.1:1173-2948 GCF_000687185.1 Egretta garzetta
TATGGTGGTGGTGATGAGGCCGTTGCCCGGGAGGGCAACCAGGTAGATGCCCAGGAAAAGCGAGAAGTGCAAGAGCTGCAGCTCCCGTGTGTCTGCGAATGCCAGGAGGAGGAACTCAAAGATGGAACTGCTGTTGGACATTTTCTTCTTCTAGACATGCAGACCTATTCTAGCAGGAAAATGCATTCTTAAGTTAAAATAATTTTATCTGAGCAAAATCTATTCGATTTTTCACCTCTATAAACTTTCTCTCTCCTTTCAGGAAGACCTTTGCAAGTTCCTTTCATGCCCTTTGGCTTGTGCTGGCTGAGAGCGTCGCAGGGAGCAGGAGGCTATGCTGTGATCTCTGCAGGAGTCTGTTCTGCCCTACAAGAATAGGAAAAGAGGAACACAGGGTGATATCTGTTCTCTCCTGAATAGCAGAGCTGTGGGGATTTTGTTTTGTGCCTTCTGGTCCGGTTGCCCCACCACAGATGAGGAGTGGTTCTCATGCAGAAATACCTCCAGGGAAATCTTGTGGGTCCTGAGAGGCAAAGGGACTGTCCCTGAGTGCAGAGGGAGGACATCCACTCTGTCCATCAGCCCTGGGCTCAGCTGCCCTGTGCTGGCAGCTCTTTCAGCTCCCAGACTAGCACACTTGGGGGGTTCCCCCAAAAGAAACAGGGCACTGCTGGGAGCAGAGGAATCCAGTTTCCAAGTGCAGATCTCCAAAGCCCTCAACCCATCATACCTGAGTAGGATCTCAGCTCTGCCCTTCCAACCAGGGACAGCAAGGGCTCATGGCAGCTGCCTACCTACAGCCACCCAGCAGCATTTCCCAGGAATTAGCCCCATTGTGTCTTCTCTGTTGGACCCTTGGAAAACACAGTGATGCCATAGGAGAGCTTTGCACAACCCCCCAGGCAAAAAGTCAAATGTCCTAAAGAAGGGTTCTTGTGACACTGAAGGTGGGGAGCAACCCTGTGTGGGAGAGGAGGCCAGGGAGTTGCTCCGAGGAAGGGGATTAAACTGCAGGGGATGGAAAGAAGATGCCTGATCCCCCCTCCAACCACTTCTAGAGGATCTCCTCTGTCTCTCTCTTTGGCAACGTCTCTGCTGCCTGTGCCAAAGTCTCCTCCTTGTCAGTGCTCACAGAAAGAGAGCCCCATCCCACTTGCTGTATGCTCAGCCCTGCCCTGCAAACCTCTCCTGGCAGCAGAGAACTCCTCCGGGGGCATCTCTGTCTGTACAGGGGCTAACGAGAAGCTCAGGGAAATTTTCAAGAGAATGGGGATCTCTGCATCATCTCAAGAGCAGGAAAATAAATTCCCATCGCCCACTTCCCATCCAGCCAAGCAACAGGACAATTCTCAAAGCACAGACTCCTTCCCTTTCAAGTAACCCCACTTTCACCATCTTCTTGAAAATTCTCATTGGAAACACCCTCAGGGTGATCCCCAGAAATGCGGGGACCAACCTTGGAAGGACAGCCTTAGGCAGCACTGGCTGCACACCTGGCATTGCACCCCTAAAGTCATCCCCAAGTCAAAGAAACCATCATTCCCTATCCCACTAACACCGCAGCTGGGAAGCTCTGCTCAAGAGCATGTCCTCCTCCTCTACACTAGGGAAACTCTGAGAATCTTCCTCCCAGAACCTACAGGCTGTGGGATGAACCAGTTCTAGGAGAAGACTCCAGGAACACCACATTCAAAGCCCTTCAGCCACAGACTTACCATATAGTGGGCTGTAAAAATTTCTTCTAGAGTGAGCTCTCAGCATGCTCACACCCCAGA
>NW_009258637.1:0-5241 GCF_000687185.1 Egretta garzetta
GGGTGACATGGGGGGACATGGGGTGACATGGGGGGACCCAGGCATCTGGGAGAGGGTGTGGGGGTCCAAGCGGGGTGACACGGGGGGACCCAGGGTGACACGGGGGGATGGGGGGGTGCAGGGTGACAGGGGAAGGTGCAGGGTGACCCAGGGTGACCCAGGGGGACCCAGGGCAGGGGAGCGTGCAGGGTGACACAGGGTGACACAGGGTGACAGGGGAAGGTGCAGGGTGACACAGGGTGACATGGGGGGACCCAGGGTGACACAGGGTGACAAGAGGGGATGCAGGGTGACAAAGGAGGGTGCAGGGTGACACAGGGTGACAGGGGAAGGTGCAGGGTGACACAGGGTGACCCAGGTGGACCCAGGGAGACCCAGGGGAGGGTGCAGGGTGACACAGGGTGAAATGGGGGGACTCAGGGTGACACAGGGGGACCCAGGGGGACACGGGGGGACCCAGGGGGACACGGGGTGCTGGGTGTGTGTGTGTGCAAGGTGACAGGGGAGCGTGCAGGGTGACACAGGGTGACACAGGGTGACAGGGGAAGGTGCAGGGTGACACAGGGTGACATGGGGGGACCCAGGGTGACACAGGGTGACAAGAGGGGATGCAGGGTGACAAAGGAGGGTGCAGGGTGACACAGGGTGACAGGGGAAGGTGCAGGGTGACACAGGGTGACCCAGGTGGACCCAGGGAGACCCAGGGGAGGGTGCAGGGTGACACAGGGTGAAATGGGGGGACTCAGGGTGACACAGGGGGACCCAGGGGGACACGGGGGGACCCAGGGGGACACGGGGTGCTGGGTGTGTGTGTGTGCAAGGTGACAGGGGAGCGTGCAGGGTGACACAGGGTGACACAGGGTGACAGGGGAAGGTGCAGGGTGACACAGGGTGACATGGGGGGACCCAGGGTGACACAGGGTGACAAGAGGGGATGCAGGGTGACAAAGGAGGGTGCAGGGTGACACAGGGTGACAGGGGAAGGTGCAGGGTGACACAGGGTGACCCAGGTGGACCCAGGGAGACCCAGGGGAGGGTGCAGGGTGACACAGGGTGAAATGGGGGGACTCAGGGTGACACAGGGGGACCCAGGGGGACACGGGGGGACCCAGGGGGACACGGGGTGCTGGGTGTGTGTGTGTGCAAGGTGACAGGGGAGCGTGCAGGGTGACACAGGGTGACACAGGGTGACAGGGGAAGGTGCAGGGTGACACAGGGTGACATGGGGGGACCCAGGGTGACACAGGGTGACAAGAGGGGATGCAGGGTGACAAAGGAGGGTGCAGGGTGACACAGGGTGACAGGGGAAGGTGCAGGGTGACACAGGGTGACCCAGGTGGACCCAGGGAGACCCAGGGGAGGGTGCAGGGTGACACAGGGTGAAATGGGGGGACTCAGGGTGACACGGGGGGACCCAGGGGGACACGGGGTGCTGGGTGTGTGTGTGTGCAAGGTGACAGGGGAGCGTGCAGGGTGACACAGGGTGACACAGGGTGACAGGGGAAGGTGCAGGGTGACACAGGGTGACATGGGGGGACCCAGGGTGACACAGGGTGACAAGAGGGGATGCAGGGTGACAAAGGAGGGTGCAGGGTGACACAGGGTGACAGGGGAAGGTGCAGGGTGACACAGGGTGACCCAGGTGGACCCAGGGAGACCCAGGGGAGGGTGCAGGGTGACACAGGGTGAAATGGGGGGACTCAGGGTGACACGGGGGGACCCAGGGGGACACGGGGTGCTGGGTGTGTGTGTGTGCAAGGTGACAGGGGAGCGTGCAGGGTGACACAGGGTGACACAGGGTGACAGGGGAAGGTGCAGGGTGACACAGGGTGACATGGGGGGACCCAGGGTGACACAGGGTGACAAGAGGGGATGCAGGGTGACAAAGGAGGGTGCAGGGTGACACAGGGTGACAGGGGAAGGTGCAGGGTGACACAGGGTGACCCAGGTGGACCCAGGGAGACCCAGGGGAGGGTGCAGGGTGACACAGGGTGAAATGGGGGGACTCAGGGTGACACGGGGGGACCCAGGGGGACACGGGGTGCTGGGTGTGTGTGTGTGCAAGGTGACAGGGGAGCGTGCAGGGTGACACAGGGTGACACAGGGTGACAGGGGAAGGTGCAGGGTGACACAGGGTGACATGGGGGGACCCAGGGTGACACAGGGTGACAAGAGGGGATGCAGGGTGACAAAGGAGGGTGCAGGGTGACACAGGGTGACAGGGGAAGGTGCAGGGTGACACAGGGTGACCCAGGTGGACCCAGGGAGACCCAGGGGAGGGTGCAGGGTGACACAGGGTGAAATGGGGGGACTCAGGGTGACACGGGGGGACCCAGGGGGACACGGGGTGCTGGGTGTGTGTGTGTGCAAGGTGACAGGGGAGCGTGCAGGGTGACACAGGGTGACACAGGGTGACAGGGGAAGGTGCAGGGTGACACAGGGTGACATGGGGGGACCCAGGGTGACACAGGGTGACAAGAGGGGATGCAGGGTGACAAAGGAGGGTGCAGGGTGACACAGGGTGACAGGGGAAGGTGCAGGGTGACACAGGGTGACCCAGGTGGACCCAGGGAGACCCAGGGGAGGGTGCAGGGTGACACAGGGTGAAATGGGGGGACTCAGGGTGACACGGGGGGACCCAGGGGGACACGGGGTGCTGGGTGTGTGTGTGTGCAAGGTGACAGGGGAGCGTGCAGGGTGACACAGGGTGACACAGGGTGACAGGGGAAGGTGCAGGGTGACACAGGGTGACATGGGGGGACCCAGGGTGACACAGGGTGACAAGAGGGGATGCAGGGTGACAAAGGAGGGTGCAGGGTGACACAGGGTGACAGGGGAAGGTGCAGGGTGACACAGGGTGACCCAGGTGGACCCAGGGAGACCCAGGGGAGGGTGCAGGGTGCGAAAAGGCCCTCGGCCACCGCCAGGAGGTGGCCGGGTCCCCTCAGCGCCTGGCCCAGCCCCCGCAGCTCCGCCGCCACCCCTGGATCTGTGGGATGGGGGGGAAACTGAGTCACGGTGTGTGGGGGGGTGGGGTCACCCGTGGGTGAGCCGGAGTGGGGACACCCCTGGGAGATCCCCAGTGTGGGGGTGGGGACAACCCTGGGAGACCTGGAGTGGGGATGGGGACCCCACCACCCATCCCAGCCATGGGGACAGGGACCCTGGGGTGTCCCCCATGAGGATGGGGACCCCACCACCCATCCCAACCATGGGGACAGGGACCCTGGGGTGTCCCCCATGAGGATGGGGACCCCAAATCCCACCCAAACATGGGGACAAGGACCCCACCACCTACCCCAAACATGGGAACAGGGACCCTCGGGTGTCCCCCATGAGGATGGGGACCCCACCACCCACCCCAACCATGGGGACAGGGACCCCGGGGACCCTCACCGTTGATGCTGAAGCCCATGGCCACCTCCAGCTGATGACGGCCATGCCCGGCGGTGGCCAGCTGGAGGGCCACCAAGACAGCGGTGGCCCCATGGGGCGCGAAGATGGCGTTGGTGTCCCCTCGGTGTCCCACTGCCTCCCGGAAGAGCCGCAACCCGAAGTCGGCCACCAGCTGGGCCACCCGTCCTGTCGCCGGTGTCCCAGCACCCACTAGGGCCAGCCAGGCCAGGGCCACCAGGGCCACCGGGGCCACCTTCATCCTGGCCAGGGGTCACCCAGGTCACTGCGGTGACCTTGATGCCCCCAGGGCGCTGCAGCTCCCTCCCCTCCCAGGGGACCCGGCCACCCAGCGGCCACCAAGGTGACCCCAGTGGTGACCCTGGTGCTGGTCCCAGTCCTGGTGCTGGTCCCAGTCCCAGTGCTGGTGATGGTCCCAGTCCCGGTGTCAGCCCCAATCCCAGTCCCAGTGCTGGTCCCAGTCCTGGTGCTGGTCCCAGTCCCAGTCCCAGAATCAGCCCCAATCCCAGTCCCGGTGCTGGTCCCAGTCCTGGTGCTGGTCCCAATCCCAGTCCCAGTCCCAGCATAAGCCCCAGTCCCAGTCCCATTGCTGGTCCCAGTCCCAGTGCTGGTGTCACCCCCAGTGCTGGTCCCAGTCCCGGTGCTGGTCCCAGTCCTGGTGCTGGTCCCAATCCCAGTCCCAGTCCCAGCATAAGCCCCAGTCCCAGTCCCATTGCTGGTCCCAGTCCCAGTGCTGGTGTCACCCCCAGTGCTGGTCCCAGTCCCGGTGCTGGTCCCAGTCCTGGTGCTGGTCCCAATCCCAGTCCCAGTCCCAGCATAAGCCCCAGTCCCAGTCCCATTGCTGGTCCCAGTCCCAGTGCTGGTGTCACCCCCAGTGCTGGTCCCAGTCCCGGTGCTGGGTCCCCCCCCGCCGGTGCCCCCTTACCTGTTGCTCTCAATCCCGGTGTCGCGGTGTCTGTCCCGGTGTCAGTCCCGGTCTCCGTCCGGTTGTCCCGGTTTGTCCCGGTGTTGGTCCTGCTGTCCCAGTATCAGCACTGGTTTTGCTCCCAGTGTCCCAGTACTGGTCCTGGTGTCAGTCCCGGTGTCCCAGTCCCAATCCCAGTGTCAGTCCCGGTGTCCTGGTGTCACTCAGTCCCAGTTTTGTTCCCAGTGTCCCGGTCTTGACCCCGGTGTTATTCCCGGTATCCCAGTCTTGGTCCCGTTCTTGGTCCCAGTGTTGGTCCCGGTGCCGTTCCTGGTGCTGTTCCCGGTGTTATTCCCGGTGTCCCAGTGCCGTTCCCGGTGTTATTCCTGGTGCTGTTCCCGGTGCCGTTCCCGGTGTCCTGGGGTTATTCCCGGTGTCCTGGTGCTATTCCCGGTGCCCCGGTGTTATTCCCGGTGCTATTCCCGGTGTCCTGGTGTTATTCCCAGTGTCCCGGTGCCGTTCCCGGTGTTATTCCTGGTGTCCCAGTCTTGGTCCTGGTGTTGTTCCCGGTGTCCTGGTGCTATTCCCAGTGTCCCGGTGTTATTCCCGGTGTTATTCCTGGTGTCCCAGTGCTGTTCCCAGTGTTATTCCCGGTGTCCCGATCTTGGTCCCGGTGTCGTTCCTGGTATCCTGGTGCTATTCCCGGTATCCTGGTGTTATTCCCAGTGTCCCGGTGCCGTTCCCGGTGTTATTCCCGGTGTCCTGGTCTTGGTCCCGGTGTTATTCCCGGTGTCCTGGTGCTATTCCTGGTGTCCCGGTGCCGTTCCCGGTGTTATTCCCGGTGTCCTGGTGCTATTCCTGGTGTCCTGGTGCCGTTCCTGGTGTCCCGGTGCCGTTCCCGGTGTTATTCCCGGTGTCCTGGT
>NW_009258637.1:13423-14557 GCF_000687185.1 Egretta garzetta
CGGCCACTTGGTGGCCACAGCCTGGTGCTGCCTTCCTGGCCCTGCCCCGTGTCCCCGTCCCATGTCCCATGTCCTTGGCCCACCTCCCACATCCCCACCCCAGGCCCACCTCCCATGTCCCCACCCCATGTCCCCATCCCACCTCCCATGTCCCCACCCCATGTCCTGTGTCCCCATGTCCCACATCCCCGTCCCACATCCCCATCCCACGTCCCCACCCCATGTCCCGAGTCCCCATGCCCCACATCCCCACCCCATGTCCCATGCCCCCATGTCCCCATGTCCCACATCCCCATCCCACGTCCCCACCCCATGTCCCGTGTCCCCATGTCCCACATCCCCATCCCATGTCACCACCCCATGTCCCAATCCCATGTCCCACGTCCCTGTCCCACCTCCCACATCCCCATCTCCTGTCCCATGTCCTTGTCCCATGTCCCCACTCCATGTCCCACATCCCCATCCCTGTCCCACATCCCCATCCCATGTCCCATGTCCTTGTCCCATGTCCCATGTCCCCACCCCATGTCCCACATCCCCATCCCATGTCCCCATCCCATGCCCCACATCCCCGTCCCATGTCCCATGTCCTTGTCTCACCTCCCATGTCCCCATCCTACCTCCCATGTCCTTGTCCCACGTCCCATGTCCCCACTCCATGTCCCATGTCCTTGTCACCCCATGTCCCATGTCCCCATCCCATGTCCCATGTCCTTGTCCCATATCCCACATCCCCATCCCACGTCCCCTCCCCATGTCCCACGTCCCCACCCCATGTCCCATGTCCCCACCCCATGTCCCAATCCCACATCCCCACCCCATGTCCCACATCCCCATCCCACCTCCTCACCCCATGTCCCACGTCCCTGTCCCATGTCCCAGTCCCACGTCCCCGTCCTGCTCCTGCCTCCACCTCCCTCCACAGTGGTGACAAACTATGGCCAGGGCTGGTGGGGACAGGACAAGGTCTTGGAGATGCTGGGACACGCCCAGAGGGGGTCTCAGGGACCTGAGGGGAAGGCGTTGGGCACCCCAGGACACGGCGGGGACAACGCCTCTGCCAGGAAATGGGTTCTGGTACCTTTGCTCCCAGCACCCACGGCTCAGGTTTCATCCCTCCTACCCGTGACCAAA
>NW_009258637.1:15716-16733 GCF_000687185.1 Egretta garzetta
CCCGCTGGGGGTCTTGGAAGGTCTTTGGAGAACCAGTGGCAGGTCTTCAGGAGATGTTTGTCTATGGTGGAGGTGGGTGTTGGGGGGGTCGGTGGGTTTTGGGGGACATGGGAGTTTCTGGGGCCAGGGCAGGTGGGAGGGGACCCATGCAGGGGGACTGGAGGCTGCCAGTGCCCATCCTCCGAAGGGAGCGGCACCCCTTAGGTGGACCCCACCTGCATGAAGAAGCCATCAGAGCCTTGGGTCAAGACTCAAAGGCCCTCGTAACACCCCAATCTTCTGCCCTAACCTGGACAGATGATGCTGAGCAGCATGGACCACGGGACAAAGGGCGACCAGAGAGGCAGAGTTCATCTTCACCCAAGATATGGCACGGGGATCCTCATGGCCCAGAGGTGAAGGTGAACACTGGAGGTGAAGGTCCTCCAGCAACCACCAGCAGGAGAAACCCATTGGTGCCGGCTGAGAAGGGACAGGGACGGATGAAGAGGGCTGCGGTGGAGGACGATGGCACTTCAGAGGAGGAGTTGGGGACCATGTATCTACCAGAGGTCCCAAAGCCCAAAGAGAAGGGCACAGTGGGGACAGGAGGTGAACCAGGGGATGTGGACGTTCTGCAAGAGAGAGGGATGGGCTGGAGCATCAAGGACTGGACACCGGGGAACATGGAGGTGGTGGGAACGATGGACGTAGAAGAGGACACAGTGGACACCAGTGACAGATGGGACGTGAGGAGGCAACAAAACTCAATACCCTACATAGTGGCATTAGGGAAGGTGGAGGGATCAAAGCACACTTTGGCCACCACAGAGCCCAGCACCACCATGACACCAGAGGAGGGGTCAAGGGACAACTCGGCCACCATGGAGTCAAGCACCACCATGACACCAGAGGAGGGGTCAGGGGACACCTCGGCCATCATGGAGCCAACCACCACCATGACACCAGAGGAAGGGTCAGGGGACACCTCAGCCACCACAGAGCCAACCACCACCACGACACCAGAGGAAGGGGCCG
>NW_009258637.1:21274-24436 GCF_000687185.1 Egretta garzetta
AGAGGAGGGGTCAGGGGACACCTCGGCCACCATGGAGCCAACCACCACCATGACACCAGAGGAGGGGTCAGGGGACACCCCGGCCACCACGGAGCCCAGCACCACCATGACACCAGAGGAGGGATCAGGGGACTCCTCGGCCACCACAGAGCCAACCACCATGACTATGGCCAGCACAGTTCTCACCACCATGACACCAGAGGAGGGGTCAGGGGACACCTCGGCCACCATGGAGCCAACCACCACCACGACACCAGAGGAAGGATCAGGGGACACCTCAGCCACCACAGAGCCAACCACCATGACACCAGAGGAAGGATCAGGGGACACCTCGACCACCATGGAGCCAACTAGCACTGTGACCATGCTCAGCACAATTCTCAGCACCTGGACACCAGGGGACATTGAGGGGTCAGGGGACACCTCGGCCACCACGGAGCCCAGCACCACCATGACACCAGAGGAGGGGTCAGGGGACACCTCGGCCACCACAGAGCCAACCACCATGACCATGACCAGCACAGTTCTCACCACCACGACATCAGTGGAGGGCTCAGGGGACACCTCGGCCACCACAGAGCCAACCACCATGACCATGACCAGCACAGTTCTCACCACCACGACATCAGTGGAGGGCTCAGGGGACACCTCGGCCACCACAGAGCCAACCACCATGACCATGACCAGCACAGTTCTCACCACCACGACATCAGTGGAGGGCTCAGGGGACACCTCGGCCACCACAGAGCCAACCACCATGACCATGACCAGCACAGTTCTCACCACCACGACATCAGTGGAGGGCTCAGGGGACACCTCGGCCACCACAGAGCCAACCACCATGACCATGACCAGCACAGTTCTCACCACCACGACATCAGTGGAGGGCTCAGGGGACACCTCGGCCACCACAGAGCCAACCACCATGACCATGACCAGCACAGTTCTCACCACCACGACATCAGTGGAGGGCTCAGGGGACACCTCGGCCACCACAGAGCCAACCACCATGACCATGACCAGCACAGTTCTCACCACCACGACATCAGTGGAGGGCTCAGGGGACACCTCGGCCACCACAGAGCCAACCACCATGACCATGACCAGCACAGTTCTCACCACCACGACATCAGTGGAGGGCTCAGGGGACACCTCGGCCACCACAGAGCCAACCACCATGACCATGACCAGCACAGTTCTCACCACCACGACATCAGTGGAGGGCTCAGGGGACACCTCGGCCACCACAGAGCCAACCACCATGACCATGACCAGCACAGTTCTCACCACCACGACATCAGTGGAGGGCTCAGGGGACACCTCGGCCACCACAGAGCCAACCACCATGACCATGACCAGCACAGTTCTCACCACCACGACATCAGTGGAGGGCTCAGGGGACACCTCGGCCACCACAGAGCCAACCACCATGACCATGACCAGCACAGTTCTCACCACCACGACATCAGTGGAGGGCTCAGGGGACACCTCGGCCACCACAGAGCCAACCACCATGACCATGACCAGCACAGTTCTCACCACCACGACATCAGTGGAGGGCTCAGGGGACACCTCGGCCACCACAGAGCCAACCACCATGACCATGACCAGCACAGTTCTCACCACCACGACATCAGTGGAGGGCTCAGGGGACACCTCGGCCACCACAGAGCCAACCACCATGACCATGACCAGCACAGTTCTCACCACCACGACATCAGTGGAGGGCTCAGGGGACACCTCGGCCACCACAGAGCCAACCACCATGACCATGACCAGCACAGTTCTCACCACCACGACATCAGTGGAGGGCTCAGGGGACACCTCGGCCACCACAGAGCCAACCACCATGACCATGACCAGCACAGTTCTCACCACCACGACATCAGTGGAGGGCTCAGGGGACACCTCGGCCACCACAGAGCCAACCACCATGACCATGACCAGCACAGTTCTCACCACCACGACATCAGTGGAGGGCTCAGGGGACACCTCGGCCACCACAGAGCCAACCACCATGACCATGACCAGCACAGTTCTCACCACCACGACATCAGTGGAGGGCTCAGGGGACACCTCGGCCACCACAGAGCCAACCACCATGACCATGACCAGCACAGTTCTCACCACCACGACATCAGTGGAGGGCTCAGGGGACACCTCGGCCACCACAGAGCCAACCACCATGACCATGACCAGCACAGTTCTCACCACCACGACATCAGTGGAGGGCTCAGGGGACACCTCGGCCACCACAGAGCCAACCACCATGACCATGACCAGCACAGTTCTCACCACCACGACATCAGTGGAGGGCTCAGGGGACACCTCGGCCACCACAGAGCCAACCACCATGACCATGACCAGCACAGTTCTCACCACCACGACATCAGTGGAGGGCTCAGGGGACACCTCGGCCACCACAGAGCCAACCACCATGACCATGACCAGCACAGTTCTCACCACCACGACATCAGTGGAGGGCTCAGGGGACACCTCGGCCACCACAGAGCCAACCACCATGACCATGACCAGCACAGTTCTCACCACCACGACATCAGTGGAGGGCTCAGGGGACACCTCGGCCACCACAGAGCCAACCACCATGACCATGACCAGCACAGTTCTCACCACCACGACATCAGTGGAGGGCTCAGGGGACACCTCGGCCACCACAGAGCCAACCACCATGACCATGACCAGCACAGTTCTCACCACCACGACATCAGTGGAGGGCTCAGGGGACACCTCGGCCACCACAGAGCCAACCACCATGACCATGACCAGCACAGTTCTCACCACCACGACATCAGTGGAGGGCTCAGGGGACACCTCGGCCACCACAGAGCCAACCACCACCATGACACCAGAGGAGGGGTCAGGGGACACCTCGGCCACCACAGAGCCAACCACCACCACGACACCAGAGGAGGGGTCAGGGGACACCTTGGCCACCACAGAGCCAACCACCATGACCATGACCAGCACAGTTCTCACCACCACGACATCAGTGGAGGGCTCAGGGGACACCTCGGCCACCACAGAGCCCAACTCCGCCGTGACCATGCCCATGCCCAGCATAATTCCTACCACCACGTCATTGGGCAGCACCGAGGAGTCAGGGGCCACGTTGACCACCATGGAGGCGACCACCCCTGTGAC
>NW_009258637.1:25855-27238 GCF_000687185.1 Egretta garzetta
CACAGCCGCCCTCACCACCACCACCACCACTCCACCCACCACCACCACCACTCCAACCACGACCACCTCCACCCCACTTACCACCACCACCAGTCCAACCACCACCAATCCAGGTGAGTCTTCCTCCTTGGTGGCACCACCTCGCCACATCCCTACTCCCTGACCTCCCACCACCGCCCCAAACGTTCTCCAGGTGGCTTCGTGCTCCTGGGGTTTCTCCGGGCTGTGTCACAGAGCCTACCTCCTGGGGTGCCTCTTCCAGGTCAATGCCAGAACGGGGCCACGTGGGACGGCATCAAGTGCATATGTGACGATGGGTACTACGGTGACTTCTGCGAGGTGGCCATCTGCCAGAACGGTGGCACCTGGGCCAACAACGTTTGCCACTGCACAGAGGACTTCGAGGGCATCGAGTGCCAGTTCGCCAAGGGGATCGTGGAGGTCAAAGATGGTAGGGAGTAATCCCAAGCTGTTCCACACCAAACTGGGGCTGCCGTGGTGGTGGTGGGGGTGGCCACCAACCCAAGACCTGGATTGAGGTCACCTCAGAGGGACCAACCCTCTGGGAGGGAATGGGGCCACCATGGAGGGACTGACCTGGTCCCCAAGGTCACTTGAGGGGGGGTGGGACAGGGATGCCCAGGTCTTGCTTATGGGTCTCCTTCTGCTTGGCGAAGTGGTGGTGAACGCCACAGTGGAGATGAAGACGAAGGTGGACAACATGGATTTCACGGCAGACCTCAAAAATAAGATGTCCGCAGCTTTCAAGGACTTCGAGAAGGACTTCAAGGAGAAGGTCAGGACGCTGGGGGCATCCTCACGCTGGGGCAGCCCCCCCCCAGGGGCGGGGGGGGTGGGGTTGTTTGATACCCAGATCTCCTCACGGCTTCTCTTTGTCTTCCAGATGAAGAGCATTTACGAGCACATAGAGGGCTACCAAGGTGTGGAGATCAACGAGCTGAGGTGAGCGCCCACCAGGGGCCGGGTGATGTGTCCTCGCGGGGTACTGACCCCCTCCATCTGCTCGGGGGGGGGTGGTTTGGGGTGAAGGGACCCATGGGAGGGGTCAATTCAAGGTGATGCTCTCCAAGGATGGGGCATCTACATCCATCCAAGCCACACTTTGTCCCTGGTGCTCCACCAGAATGGTTTGACCCCACCTAACGGTGGCCTCCCTCCACACTGGAGACCCCCAAACTGGTCCCAGTTGGGTTCCCCGCAAGCGTGAGACCACGGCCTGCCGAGCCACCTCTTCTCCTTGCAGCCAGGGCAGCGTGGTGGTGAACTACACGGTCCTCCTGAAGGTCCCTGCCACCCTCATGGCCAACGCGACGGTGGAGAGCATCTCCGAGAACCTCGTCAGCGCCTTTGACAACTACACCG
>NW_009258637.1:31566-32068 GCF_000687185.1 Egretta garzetta
GCGGGGGGAGGAGGGGCAGGGGGAGGTCTTGGGGTGGCCGACGCCGTGAAGAATCCCCATCCTCTTCCTCCCTGCGGGGCCGATTCCCAACAACACCTTGTAGAGTTGACCCAACCCCGTTCATTTTTGTGGTCACCCGCCCGCTTCTGCACGCTGACGGGGGAGGGGTGGGGGGTGTCCCCTGTCCCATGGTGGGGGACGGGGGCATGGCTGAAGGTTGGGGGTGATGGGGGTGGGGATGATGAAGAACATCACGTCGAGACCCGTACGAGGAAGGGAAAACGTCGGGGATGAGTTAATTGCTGAGTAAGCGACGAGGAGTCGCCGTGACATCACCCCAAGGGCGCACACTGGAGTGACGCACGTGAGAGAACTTGGCCTTGACCCCACCCTCTGGGGGTGAAACGTGGGCCCAGAGGGTTCATCCACGCCTCCTTCCCACCCCATGGGGCAGGGGACAAAGGGCTGTGGGGAGGAGGGCAGCGGGGGTGGCTGGGGCGGG
>NW_009258637.1:38283-38648 GCF_000687185.1 Egretta garzetta
GGTGGGGAGGGGAGGGAGCGGGCCGGCCCTGCCGTGCCGTGGCTTAGGCCCGTGGCCAAGTCCTGCCCCGCCCCACCCTGTCCCTGCGGACTAAAATTAGCCATTTTTTTTTTAATTTTTTTCCCCCTTATCTGGCAACTGGGAGGGGGAGGAGGGGGGGCAAAGTCCAAGTGTTGCCGAAAATACCCAGGGGTGTGGGCAGGCGTGGCCCCGATCCTACCTGGTAGGCGCTGGCGTGGGTGGCAACGGCCTTTTGTCCCCTTCCCAAGTCAAGGTTGGGGTTGTCCCAGTACAAACCAGTGCCACCAGAGCCTCTCCAGTGTCTTTACTGGGAAGACAGAGGGGGTCCAGCCCCCACTTTAAGG
>NW_009258637.1:39843-41222 GCF_000687185.1 Egretta garzetta
CGGCCACCCCCAGGCCCAACCCTACGGCCACTTTGCTGACCCGGGTCTTGCAGCGGTTGTCCTGGTACCAGTAGAGGTTGAGCTCGTCACAGCTGTGGGGAGGGAACGGGGGGTGGGGGGTGGGGTGAAGGCAAAGCTGGGACCCCCAGAAGCAACCTCCTCCCCCCCAACCCTGTTTTGCAAACTCAACCCCTGCTTGGAGCAAGACCTTGTTCCAAAATTGCAGGGTTTTGACCCATTTCCATGCAGGGAAGAGCTTGGAGATGGGCATGGAAGTGCAGCAAGGAGCTTGGAGATGAGCATGGAGGTGCCCCTGAAGGGTTGGATGCCCGCAGAGCAAGACCCTGCTCCAAACTTGCAGGGGTTTGATCCATTTCCATGCAGGGGAGAGCTTGGAGATGAGCATGGAGGTGCCCCTGAAGGGTTGGATGCCCGCAGAGCAAGACCCTGCTCCAAACTTGCAGGGGTTTGATCCATTTCCATGCAGGGGAGAGCTTGGAGATGAGCATGGAGGTGCCCCTGAAGGGTTGGATGCCCGCAGAGCAAGATCCTGCTCCAAACTTGCAGGGTTTTGACCCATTTCCATGCAGCGGAGAGCTTGGAGATGGGCATGGAGGTGCAGCAAGGAGCTTGGAGATGGGCATGGAGGTGCCCTTGAAGGGTTGGATGCCTGTGGGGTGGCTTTGGAGGTGGGTGGTGGTGTCTTGAAGCCCTTACAAGCACTGTGGACCACTCCGGGTGAGCTGGCACTGCCCCTTGTTGCAGTCGATGGTGCTGGAGGTGTCCGGGGTGCAGTTGGTCATGCAGTAGAAACCAGAGCTGGTCAGGTTGGGAAAGTAAAAGTCCTGGTAGCCCTTGGGCGTTTCCTGATGGCAGAAGGCTGGAGAGGGAAGAGAGGTCAGCGGGGAGTGGGTGGCAGCCACCCCAAATCTGGTCGTACCCCCCCAGTGGGACAGCCCCAAGCGCTCACCCTCTTCGTCGAAGTTGACCGAGCTGTTGCTGACCACCACGTTGGAGGAGTTGAAGCACAGCTTGTCTGCAAAAGAAGATTTGTGTGGCAAGGTCTTGGTAGTAGTGGTGAGGGGGGGGGGCTTCTGTGAGAAGCTGCCAGAAGTTTTCCCTGTGTCCGCTGCTGGCCAAGGCCAAGCCAATCAGTGATGGTGGAAGCGGCTCTGGGATAACGTCTTTAAGAAGGGACAAAACCAGCTGGGACCCCAAGCCGGGGGGAGAAGAGGAGTGAGAGGATGGGAGAGGAGCAGCCCTGCAGACACCAAGGTCAGTGGAGAAGGAGGGGTAGGAGGTGCTCCAGGTGCTGGAGTAGAGATTCCCCTGAAGCCTGTGGTGAAAACCATGGTGGGGCAGACCCCCCCCCAGGCGCC
>NW_009258637.1:42317-42701 GCF_000687185.1 Egretta garzetta
AGGGACAGGCATTGACCCCACCACTCACTCCTCAACTGGACACTGGAAGTCCTTGGGGCACTTAACGAGCCTTGATGACCCTGACTGGCCTCACCTGAGTCCTCCACCCTCGTTGGCCCAGGAGCTGGGTTTGGGCTCAGCCCAGCTCACCTGGAGCTCGTCTGAGTTCTGGAAGGGGGATGGACCTCCAGCCCCAGCCCCGATCCCAGCTCCTGGCTGCAGCTTGGAGCCGTGTGGGTGCCCCATTCCCTGCTCTTCCTAACTGGTCCCATCTCCCCCCCGAGTGGCTCCTGGTCGCCCCCATGTGGCTCATGGTTCCCCCCCGCGAGTGGCTCCTGGTCGCCCTCTCATGGCTCCTGGTCGCCCCCTCCCGCGTGGCTCCTG
>NW_009258638.1:0-526 GCF_000687185.1 Egretta garzetta
GTGGGACCTGGCCCCTGGCAATGCCAGGCAGGTCCTGCCTGAATGGGAGGAGAAAGATGGGACCCAACAGAGACCAAGAGGCATGGAAGGGGTTTGATCCGAGCCCCAAGCAATAACGGAGGGTGGGCTGAGACAGCGCAGGGGCCGGGAAGGGTGTACGCACCCAGGGTGGGCTCTCACGGGGCTTTCCTCAGAGACCGTGAAACCAGCAAGGGATGTCCCAGCTCAGCACTGCGACCGGCCACACTGGGCCCTGCTCTGGCATCCGCTCATTGCTTCCTGAGGGCACAGCCAGTTCCCTCCCCACACCACTCAGAGGTGGGGAATAGGCTGACCCTTACCTGAACACTTCACTCCAGCATCCCGGCTGTGATCCCATCTGTATTTACCCCATCCACCGTGTGTACAGTCAGACAGGGCAGACTCGGTGCCATGACAGCCAACTTTAGCTATCCATGTGCGGCCAGATCCTGGCCCAAAGTATCCGTACCGAGGAGCTTCAAGAGCAGACCCACAGCCCCGCTGT
>NW_009258638.1:598-1633 GCF_000687185.1 Egretta garzetta
GCCCCCGCCGCCATCCTTCACCCTCAGCTCCGCAGCCCCTTCAAACACCAACGTGGGACTGGTCAGGAGTGTGCCGAGACTCAGACTGCAGGTCTGGGAGTCGAGTCACAGCACCAGGGTGGGAGCCCTCTCCTCTCTGAGCTGTCCCTGGGGAAGTGTGGGGGTCTGTCCTCTCCCCAGGGGCTGTGCAAGCTGGGGTGCCACCTCCAGCCCTGCTGGGCCATTCACCACCTGACAGGCCTTGGCACATCCTTCCACTCCAACAGCCTCTACCCATGGCCACACACACACACCAGGCCCCCAGGCCCTGCACAGGGAACCATCTGCTCCCCAGCCAAGCACACAGTGAAAAGCCCCAAGCCCCCAGGCCTGCAGCTTCCTCTGCCCTGGTAACACCCAAACCCACACCACCCTCAGGGGTTTCCATGTCCTCAGGGAGCACTGAGACCATCCCAGGGATCCCCCCAACCCCTGTCCCCTCCTCCCCCCAGGCATCAGCCCAGCCCCTCTTCTTGGCTGGGGTCCCCAGCAAGGAAACTTCTCTGCCACCTATGGGTGCAGACAGCCTGGTCCCCTTCTCTCTGTGGGGCACCAACTGCCTCCCTGGGGTCGGGGTGCCCCTTGGGCACTGAGCAGCACACAAACCCTCCAAGGAATCCCAGAGATTGGCTCTGCCCTGGCCACCGCTGAGTGCTGCCGTCACCACCTGGGCCACTGCCAGCCTCAGGGACACAGAACTGGGGAACAAGGGGTGCCCAAACGGTACCCCAGGGTGGCGGTGTCTAGAAATGCAGCCAGTCATGGGCTGCCTTTAACACCGAGATTCACAGGGAAGGGCAGAAGATCCATGGAGCTGAATACCTGCTGACCCTCATCTCAGTGGAACCTGGAAAGAAACTCCATTCCCAAAGGGATTCTGATGACCCCACTGGAACCCGCTGGCCCTGGGCTGTGAGAGAAGGGACCCGGCACTTACCCCTGCACAGCTGCACCCAGAGGAGCAGCCACAGCACCCGAGGGGACAGGAGTGCCGCC
>NW_009258638.1:2217-3810 GCF_000687185.1 Egretta garzetta
CCCCCTCTGTGCCGGGAGCAGCTGCTGGGCAAGGTCCTTGGCCAGGGGAAGAACTGCATCCCAGGAGTGTTGGCTGGCCCCTCCTTCCCTGGAGAGCCCCACATGGGGTCCCTCGCAGAAGCCAGAGCTGGGACATGTCCCTGCCCTGGCAGCAGACATGCAGCCCAGAGGCTCAGATGTCTCCCTGACTCTCAGCCTGTCACCCCGACCATGCCTGGGCAGGAAGTCTGTGGTTTCCTCCTGGCACCATGCCCAGGCACATCCCTGCCGTGCCCCCGAGCCACCCCCACCCCGACTGCTCCAGCCAGGGCTGCAGGGGCTGCCCCTTCAGCCTCACAGGCACGGGGCCGGGCAGCTCCCATCCCCCACCATGCCCCTTGGATGCATATGGCCGCTCCGCACCCAGCCCCATGGCCACGGGGTGACATCAGTGACATGACCTCACACCCTCCTCCTGCCTCAGCTGTGTGATTGTGAGTTATAGTGATGGGGACCTCACACCCTCCTACTGCCATCGCTTTCTGCTCAGGATTTACACTGTCACACGTGTGTGTCTGTGCTGTCTATGGGATTCTGCTGATGATGCTTCTTCCAAAAAGCCATAGCTGGGGGGGTGTCTGAATATCCTTTTGATGACATCAGAGCACCCACACAAGCTGTACGCCTGCTCTTGGCCTAGAAGCTCTTCCAGCACCCATGAAGTCATGAGCATGTACACAAGCCATGTGTGTAACCCTGGCCAATCCCCCACTCAGCCACAGGTGATGTCACAACATCTAAACCTGCCTATCAGCCACTGGGGCAATGGTGACTTCACAGGCACTGACACAGCCCATGGGCCCCTTCCTGGCCTATAAGATAATTGGTCACAAAGGACCTTGCAAACACCTCTACAAGAGAGGTGCTTACTCCTGGCCTACTGGCTTCTCAGGCACTACAAAAAGGTTTTATGGCTATCTATGTTTACTTCCTAAAGGTGTAAAAATGTTTATGTCTATATAAAAATCAATTCATAAATGCATATATAGAAATGTATATATAAATATACTGTACTTTTAGTAATAAATACAATATGTATCTGTGTTTGTACACTTAATTATAAATATATATATTATATAAACAAAAACATTTTTATATCTGAGGACTTTTATGGACCAAAGGCTGAGGGCAACCAATTGCAAATGCTGCCTAAGAACACATGGGTATGAAGATGTCACAAAATGACTGTCAGCCAATCACAGTGCAGGATGAAAAGAGGTGGGGAATGAGGCTGTCCAAAGTGGCAGCCTCCCTGCAGGAAATGACAGGGGGCTTCCTTTGTGATGGGCCCCAGGGACATTGGGACGGCAGCCAGTCCTGCCAGCCAATCACCGGGGCCTGAGAACAGGTGGGTACAACAGGGTCAAGCAGTGGCCATCAGCCAATCACAGAGCAGGATGATGTTTAATAACGCGGCAGCAAACGACCCTGGACTGGCAGCCCCCTGTCACAAAATGGTGGCCAAACCAAAATGGCGGCCCCTGTGTGTGCACTTCCGGGTGGGCTGTAGCCCTGGCCAAAGCGGAAGGGGGGGCCCGTCCCGCCCGCCAATCA
>NW_009258638.1:4970-5512 GCF_000687185.1 Egretta garzetta
TTCTTAAATATGTTATCCCAGAGGCACTTCCACCGTCACTGATTGGCTTGGCCTTGGCCAGCGGCGGACACGGGGAAAACTTCTAGCAGCTTCTCACAGCAGCCAGCCCTGTAGCCGCCCCCCACTACCAAGACCTTGCCACACAAACCCAATCCACTAGGTCAGACTCAGCCAACCATTCTTTAGGCACTGGGGCCAAATGCTGTACAAATACAGAGATCTGCAGTGAAATACAGAGATGTGCAGTGTAGTGACATGACACAGTCTTTTTTTTTTGCCTTCCCGTGCATGTGTCTCAAACCCAAGCTTCCTCTCCAGGACCTTCCTGCATGTCAACCAGCATGCAGACACCACAGGCAGCCAGAGTTCAACCTCTCAGGGCTGTTCCTGGTGCTGTGGGTGTCCAGGGAGGAGCAGTGGCAGCACCAGCGTCCCCACCTTCTCCCCTGAGGCTGCTTACTTGTTGTCTTATAACCAGGTGAGAGTGACAGAGAGGTGTCCAGAGAGCCATATCCAGGGGAACGATGGAGAGAAAAGGCGTC
>NW_009258638.1:6034-8555 GCF_000687185.1 Egretta garzetta
CTTTGAGAAACTTACCGTGTGTTTTTCACTTGGCTACTCTGAATGCTTTTATGACAGCTCTCCTGACCTGCTCTTCTCATCATTAATGCATCAGAGTTTAAGAAGGCTTCTCGAAGGGAGGTAGCGATAGCTGGAGAGGCACAGCCAGCACCCTCCGTCCTCTGCCTGGAAGAGGCCATTCCTTCTCCATGTCAAACTGAGACTCCTCAACATCTTTCCATTGGATCTCTTGTGCATGAGAAGCAACCTGCTATTCCAGTGCCGCTTGCCTGAGCCTCACATCGTTCAGGTGTGCCCAGCAAGAAGCCTTTATGCTCTGGGAAGGTGGGAAATGCAAAAGGAAGGCTCAGTTCCCCAGGCAGCAAGAGCATTGCTCTGGTTCTGCAAGGGCTTGCAGGGCACTGGGAAGCACTGCAGGGCTGGGATGGGAGTAAATGGGCTCTCGGCTGGATCTGTAAGCTGTCAGAAGTCCAAGCGACCGAGCAGCCAGTTTAGGCATGCTGAATTATTCAGGGCTCAGTCAGAAGGTATAGAAGCCTGACCTGTCCAGTAAAAGTGGGTATCGTAGGGAGATCCCCCAATGTTAATCACTTTCTTCTCTATATGACTGAAAACTGTATGAAGCAGTTGGATTGCTTACATAAAACTGTATCTTAGCACCCTGAAAACTTATGATTTATGTGTAAACTGCTGCTTCTCTGTCTTGTTAAAATGTCCCATGGATGCATCAGTGTCACTGGCTTCCTTGGCAGACAGAAGCCTGATTTACTTCTGGTGGGATTCACCCTCCACCAGGTAAAAAGTAATGATTCAGATCTAAAATAGTCTCCCAGACCTTTGTGTGGCGACACAGTGTCAGGGGATGAGCTCTTACATGTGAGGAGCATCAAGCCTGCCTTGCCTTGCTTTCTTTTGATTGCCTCTCCTTGTTGAGCCTTCCTTTGCTTTGTCTTCATCTTTTCATCCCTTTCCTCCTTTTCACCCTCTTTCTTCTTTGTGTTCTTACATTAAATGCAGCTCTTGCAAGATCTGGACAGGGAACATAAGCAAGACTGTTCTTAAAGGGGCGAGTATTTATCCATTGTCTTCCTTCTTTCTTCATCTCTCACCAGGCATTCTATTTAAGAAAATCACCTCTAGAAAAGAAAGGCAAGTTTCTTTTACCCATATGACAAATCCCAGTCATTCAGGCTCACAGATTCTATTCTTTCCTCTCTTTACAAAGCTCCCTGCAGCAAGCAAACCACCCTAGATTTCCAAACATTCATGCAGGTCTTGGTCAAGCTTGCCTAATCCTGCAATCACATGTATGCTGATGTTTGTAGTCTTTCTCTAGGCTTGAAGTGTCTGTGACGGTGGACAGGCCACCAGCATCCCCTAAGAGCCCGTTGCTTGGATTGCTCTGCGGAGAGAAAATGCCCCAAAGGAAAGGCTTGGAGAATCACACCGTTGGATCTGGATTCATTCTTCTGGGATTTGCTGAGCTCTCCAGCCTGCAGGGAATGTGCTTCACAGTATTCCTGGTCATCTACCTCGTGGTCCTCACAGGGAACAGCATGATCGCACTCATCACCGTGGTGGACTCAAGCCTCCACAGCCCCATGTATTTCTTCCTGAGGAACTTGTCTGTCCTGGAGATCTGCTACACATCAGTCACTCTGCCAAAAATGCTGATGGGTTTCCTGCTGGCAGATGGCAGGATCTCCTTCCTTGGCTGTGCTGCCCAGCTGTATTTCCTGGTTTCCTTGGGCAGCATTGAATGCCTCCTCCTGACTGCCATGGCCTACGACCGCTGCATAGCCATATGTGACCCCCTGCACTATACCCTCATCATGAGCAGGGGTCTCTGCATCAGGCTGGTGGTGGGGTTGTGGCTGGTTGTCATACCAGTGCAAGTAGGACAGACCTACCAGGTTTTCACTTTGCCCTTCTGTGCATCCCATGACCTTCATCACTTTTTCTGTGATGTCCCCCCTCTGCTGGAACTGGCTTGTGCAGACACTTTCTGGAACCAACTGGTGCTGCACACTATCATCCTGGTGTTTGCAATCCTTCCCTTCTCCTTAATAGTTATTTCTTACATTAAAATTATCAGGGCAATTCTGAAAATACCTTCAGTTCTGGGCAGACACAAAGCCTTTGCCACCTGCTCTTCACACCTCGGGACGGTGACACTCTTCTATGGCTCGGCCACAGTCATCTACTTAAAGCAACGGTCAAGGGATTCTGGAGACACTGACAAATACCTGGCCCTGTTTTACACAATTGTGACCCCCATGGTCAACCCTGTTATCTATAGCCTGAGGAATACAGAAGTGAGAATTGCCTTGAAGAGGCTCCTGTGGACAAAGTGATACTACAGAGTACGTAAAATAGTCCCAAACAGCACCAGAGGTCCCAGTGGGGCATGTGGTTGCCTGAAGAAAGCATCCCATCTTTGCTCTAACAAAACCACGTGTCCAGCCTGGCTTTCACCCTCCTCAAGAAAAGGTCTTTCCCTCCTCAAGGGAAAGGTCTCTTG
>NW_009258638.1:8598-14892 GCF_000687185.1 Egretta garzetta
ATTGTCAGTGCCCCTAAATAATTTAATGCCAACAGCTACTTCAATCTGTGCCTGACCAACGTAACGTTAAAGGGAAATAGTCAAAGTCAGTACTGAATAAGCCCCAGAGGGTGATGGCCATGGATGTAGAGGTGACTACCTTCAGGGCTTAGAAATCACTTGCTAGGCCCCAGGGACTGTCTACAGTGGCCCTGCATGGAATCAGCTTAAGAAAGTTAAAAGACATGAAGGTCATCTTCCCCTGCTATGATGTCTGGCATTGAGTTGTGTAATGCGCGACTAACTTGAGATAAAGAATAATTAAAAAAAAAAAAATCACCAGGGGGACAACTCAGAACAGGAATAGGGGCCCAGAGAGCTCTGGAGTTTCTGTTTGTTGTGTTTTATCCCCAGCCAACAACTAAGCGCCACACAGCCGCTCGCTCCCCACCAGCAGTATGGGGGAGAGAATCAGAAAGGTAAAAGTGAGAAAACTCATGGGTTTAAACATGAGAAAACTCCTGAGATAAAGGTGGGGTTAGTAGGTAAAGCAAAACTCTGCACACAAGCAAAGACAAATAAGGAGTGCATTCCCTACTTCCCTATGACCCTCTGCTGTGAAGACCCCCATCTCCAGCTGAATCCTTTCTCCTGAGGCACACTGCAAGGCACAGGCTCATGGAAGGGCTTTTGGGAAAGGGAGTGCTGGGACCTGAGGTCCAGCCTCCCATCAAAGGGTGGGGTATCACCAATCCCAGGATCAGGTTGGCTGAAAGTTGAAAACCTCCACAGACGGAGATGACAGAGTGTCTCTGGGGGTCCTGCTGCAGCACAGCGCCACACTCTGTCTGGTTTTCCCTAAGGCTCAGTGTGAAGCTCCCAGGATGCTGTTTGTGGCTGTTGCCTCTGCCATACCATCTGCCATTGCAGAAGAGCTTGGCTCCACCACCTCTCCAGGCAGGTGTCATCTGCTTTTAGACTGCCCTGTGCACCCACTTCAGCAGACTAAAGACGCCCTGTTGCCTCAGCCTCTCCACACAGCTCATGTGCTTTAGCTTTCTAAGCCCATCGTGACAGACTTCCTCTGGACCTTCTCCAGTTTCTCCATTATCTTTTCCAAATGGGAAAGTCATTAGCTCATATGCCATAACTCTCCTCAGGACACTCCTCAGCCAGTCACATCACGGAAAGTCATTAGCTCATATGCCATAACTCTCATGCCTCTCTCCTCAGGACACTCCTCAGCCAGTCACATCACAGCTGGTCCTCGTGCACGGGGTTTGTCTGCTCCCAGGGCAGACCTTGCCCCCTTCACTTTGAAAAACTTCAAGAGGTTTCGGGTGGCCAAAGCCACAAGGCTGTGAAGGTCCCTCTGGACTGAAACGCCAACATGCCAGCATTTGTGTTCCAATGCCTTTAGCAAGGTAGCAATACAGGGACATGTTGGACTCCTCAGGTAATAGAGAGAAAGATGTGTGTAAAATGGCCAAAACCACAACAGCAACCATCTCAGAAGTACCATAAGAGGGTACAAACCAAGAACTGCAGGGCGAATCGGGAAAGGATGAACATGGTAGGCTGTTCTTTTGTGAGGTAACAGAGAACAACTTGGGCAGGAGGAAAAGAAGAGGGAAGCAAAGGATGGGATCAGGGCTGTTTGGGGGAACATGTGAAGCAGCCCCGCCCCTGGTGTGAATGGTTTGTGTGGTCAGGGAGAACCTGAGAGCTTTCCCTAGTTTGAAGGCATGAACGGGAAGGCAGGACAGCATAATTCAGGCTCAAAGGGACCTTGGGAGGTTTCTCAACCAACCTCGTGCTGAATGCAGGATCAGACCAGATTACTTGGGGCTTTATCCAAACACATCTGGCTTGCTTTCCAGGATAGAGCTGGTGCAAACTCTCTGGGAAACAGTGTTCAGCATTTGACTCTCATTGTGTTGGAAAAATTTCTCACTCTATGTAACCTGACCCTCTCTGTTTCAGCCCATTGCCTCTAGTCCTTGTGTCTTGTACCACGGACGTGAGCCTGACTCCATCTCCTTAGGTACAGTGCCATGCTGATGCATGTCCCCCCAGGATCTTCCTTTCTGCTGGCTGGACAAGCCCAGCTCTTTAAGCTTTGTCTCACAGTACAAGTGCTGACATCCTGACTACCCTGGTGGCTCTCCACTGAACAGGCTCCAGTTTACCAATGTCTCAGGCATTGCAGGAGGTCCTAACCTAGGGAAGCATTCTGGATCTGTTCTAAAATCTGCTGGCCAAAGGGCGATAGTTGCTTCCACTGGCTGTGCTCCTCTTCATACCGACCAGGATGCCTTTGGCTGTTGCTGATGGCTTGTGTTTTGCCTATTGAAACCGAAGGACCACCAGAGCCTTTCCTGCAAAGCTGATGCCAACCTACAGAGTGCTTGCCCTCTGTCACTGCAGGACCTTACTCAACCTCAAGGACAGGACTTTAGACCAGTCCTTGTTGAATAACATGACATTACTATTGGCCCATTCTTCCAACCTAAGTCCCTCAGGATGGCAACCCTGCCATCCAAATACTGTCTGTTCTCCTCAATGTGGTGTCATCTACAAATGTTATGAAAAAGCATTTTCTCATCTCTTTTGGGTAATTCAGACCCCTTGAAACGTGACAGGACCCTACTAGCTACAGTCCCCTGGGCAGAATACTATGACTTGACCAAGTTCCTCTGAGCCCAACTGTCCAGCTGATTTTTTACCCATCTACTTATCCACCCATACAAAGCATAATGTCCTCACTTGGGCAGAGGAGCTTTGTGGGGAATAATGCTGATAGCCTTTCTGCCTTCCAGGTAAAAGACAACCACTGCTCTCCCCCCATCAAGAAATTCTGTCCCTTCTTCAGCGAAATCAAAGAGGATGGCCAGGCACAATCTACCCTGGGTAAATCCAGTCCCCTTCTCCTTTGGACACCCAGAAATGGCACCCAAGTTGCAAGGAAAACCAATCCAGCATATATACAGGTCCTGGTAAAATGTCTCTCTCCATCTCATCAACCTTCTCTACATATGGTATGGCTGAATAAAGGTCTCCTGTGTGGGTCCTGATCTAGAATCCTGATAACCACGCCAATTTTTCACGGATGGGTGATTTAGGCTGCTTCAAGAACCACTGCCAAAGGCAGCAGCAAAAGTGGTTTTATTGAAATTTAAGTTTGATGGTGAGGTTCACTGCATTCCTCACTGCACAGAGGACACAACGGTGATTCAAAGTTACCAATAGAGAATCAAAGTTACTGATGCAAAATCTTAGTGCCCTGTGATACAAGGTTGTGCGCGATGCCAGTCACTTCCCAAAGGTCTGCAGCTGGTCAGAGGTCTGTCAGCCTCAAGAAAAGATCACTGATGTGCAGCCATATTTATGGGATAAAGTGGATGGCTTGCAGTCCAATTACATGTGATGGAAAAGGTCTGCAGGAGACTCCTTGTACCCACCCCTTTCTTTGTTCCTTGATAAATGAGCCTTGGAGGAACCAGCGGTTATTCGTGTCTGAATTGCATGACTGGTGTTCCAGATTCCAAGCAAATATGCATTAATGCTCACCATGTCATGCTCTTCTTTTGTGGATTTTCAGGGAACAGATTGGAAGTTCTGGCAAAGCTCTTGTCCCGGTTATGGCTTAGGCCTTTACCTCCTTTGCAGCCTGAACCAAACTACCACTGCTTTTGTCAAGGCATTGAGTGCAACCAACACAGGGACTCAGCTCCCTCCAATGCCTGCCACAAATGCATGAGTGGTACGATTCCTCTTGCCTCAGTTGAGGTGTGCACAGAATACAGCCCTCTGAAGACTGGAAGAAATCACATGTCACTCCTGTCTTCAGGAAGGGTCTACTAGGCTTGCAATGGCAAGGTTTGCGCAGTGGGTTGGCTTCTGTGAGAAGCTGCTAGCAGCTTCCCCTAGGTCTGATAGAGGCAGAGCCAGCTGGCTCCATGACGGACCCACCGCTGGCCAAGGCCGCTGGAAAGGCCAAGGCCAATCAAGCACATTGGAAGTGCCTGTGTGAAAACATATTTAAGAAGGGAAAAAATAACAACCAGAGAGAGGAGTGAGAATATGTGAGAGAAACAGCCCTGCAGACACCACGGTCAGTGTAGAAGGAGGGGGAGGAGGTGCTCCAGGCACCAGAGCAGAGATTCCCCTGCAGCCCATGGTGAAGACCATGGTGTGGCAGGCTGTCCCCCTGCAGCCCAGAGAGGACCCCACGCTTGAGGAAGTGGATGTGCCCAAAGGAGGCTGAGACATCATGGAGATCCTGCACTAGAGCAGACTCCTGGAAGGACCTGTGACCCCATGAAGATGGAGCCCACGCTGGAGCATGTTTTGCTGGTGGGACTCTGTGGGGGACCCATGCTGGAGCAGTCTGCTCCTGAAGGACCACACCCATGGAAAGGACCCATGCTGGAGCAATTCATGAAGAACTATAGCCCGTGTGAAGGAACCATGTTGGAGAAGTTCATGGAGGACTGCCTGTTGTGGGAGGGACCGCTGAGGAAGGGTAAGAGTGTGAGGAGTCCTCCCCCTGAGGAAGAAGTAACGGCAGAAACAATGTCTGATGAACTGAGTGCAGCCCCCATTCCTGTCCCCCTGTGACACTTGGGGAGAGGAGGTAGAGAGAATTGGGAGTGAATTTGAGACTGGCAAGAAGGGAGGGGTGGGGGGGAGGTGTTTTAAGATTGTTCTTATTTCTCATGATCTTATTCTGACTTTTGATTGGCAATAAATTAACTTAATGTTTTGATTTAATTAGTTTTTTGGTATTTTCTCAGCTGTTCTGTCATAATCACATGTTGTGGTTTATCCCAGCAGGCAGCTGAACACCACACAGCCGCTTGCTCATTCCCCCCACTCCCTCAGTAAAATGGGGGAGAAAATTGGAAAAAAAAAAAGATAAAACCCATGGATTGAGATAAAGAAAGTTTAATAAAACAGTAGAGAATATATATATACACACACAGAATATACAAAATAAGTCATGCACAATGCAATTGCTCACAACCCGCTGACCAATGCCCAGCCCGCCCCGAGCAGCAATCACTCCTCCCCAGCCAAGTACCCTCAAGCATGAAGTCATATGATCTGTAATATCCCTGTGGTCATTTCAGGTCAGCTGTCCTGGCTGTGCCCCATCCCAGCTTCCTGTGCACCTGGCAGAGAAGGGGAACCTGAAAAGTCCTTGACTGGTGTAAACACTGCTCAGCAACAACTAAAACATCAGTTTATTAACAGCATCACTCTCTTACCAAATCCAAAAATCAGCACTGCACCAGTCACCAGGAAGAGAATTAATTCTATCCCAGCAGAAACAAGGACACAGCCCCATTGGTGTCTCCTGTTTACCAGATCACTGCCCTCTTTCAGCAGCAACCCTGCACTTCTCTTCTTCAGCCTCAGGCTCTAACCCAGAAAGTGAAGCTCTTCTCTTTGCTCTTGACTTTTCTTGCAGCCACCAGCTCCAGGTGGTTACCCCCTGGCAGCTGCTTCATGCCCCTGGCAGTGCCCTGTCCTGTGCTGGCCCATCCCTGCTGTCCCACACATGGTCCCATGGACCCACTGTGGAGACACAGCTTGGCAAGAGTGTGTTTGGTGTGAGGAACAGTTTCTCTTGCATGATCTCCATGACATCCCCTAGTGCCCTGTCCTCCTTTGGTTCCTCCTACTTCAGACAGCCTCCACCAAGTCCTGGAACCTACCCAGCCCTATCCATATCCCATGTGGGGTTTTGCAGACATCCCTGCTCGTGGGTCTGCCAGGGTCTGGACAAAGAGTGAGGTCGAGCAGGGCTGGGCATTCCCCGAGTGCAGGCACTGAGCCCAGCAGCAGGAGGCGAATGGCCATGCAGAAAACTCACCCATAAACCTGTGGGGAGCAGCAAGTGCTAGAAGTAGCCAAACAGGGAGAGCACCAGTGAAAGCTCACTCCAGTCGCATTTCCCTTCTTCAGGTTTAAGATATAACACAACAACTGAAGCTCTTTGCTCTTGACTTTTCTTGCAGCCACCAACTCCAGGTGGTCAACCCCTGGCAGCTGTTTTGTGCCCCTGGCAGTGCCCTGTCCTGTGCCGGCCCAGCTCTGCTGTCCCACACATGGTCCCATGGACCCACTGTGCAGACACAGCATGGCAAAGGGTGTATTCAGTGTGTGGAAGTTTCTCTTGCATGATCTCCATGGCATCCCCTAGTACCCTGTCCTCCTTTTGTTCCTCCTACTTCAGACAGCCTCCACCAAGTCCTGGAACCTACCCAGCCCTATCCACATCCCATGTGGGGTTTTGCAGACATCCCTGCT
>NW_009258638.1:16046-17493 GCF_000687185.1 Egretta garzetta
TGGAGGGCCAGGTCAATGACGGATAGGTTGAGGAGGAAGAAGTACATGGGGGTATGGAGGCGGTGGTCGCAGGCTACAGCGGTGATGATGAGGCCGTTTCCCAGGAGGGCAGCCAGGTAGATGCCCAGGAAGATCCAGAAGTGCAAGAGCTGCAGCTGCCGTGTCTCCATGAATGCCAGGAGTAGGAACTGGGTGATGGAGCTGCTGTTGGACATCTGCTGCCTCTGGGCATTGGGTCCTGTTCTCAGAGGAAGAGTCAATGAAGAGTTAAGGGAGACTTCTCTGAGGAAAATCAAAACCTTTCTCCTAAACCTTTGCACTGCTACACTCCACCCACCCCCCATTCCTTTCCCAGGAGACCTTCCTTCAGCTCTGTGGCTGCAGCTCTGGTTTGTGCTGGCTGAGTGTGCCGTGAGGAGCACAGCCTCTGCCCGCTGGCTGCTGAGCAATCAGCCCTGCTCTGCATCCGTGAGGTCATGGGAACAGAGAGGACAGGGGTGCTGTTAGCATCTAAACACTCAGTGCTAAGGAATGAACATGCCAGCAGACAGTTGGAGAAGTTTGGTGGTTTTAAAGCTCCCCCTACCTTACCTGGGATTTTTTCTTGGATGTCAGAAACCCTCAGCATTTCTGGTGCACTCTGGCAGAACAGAGCAAGTCCTGTGAGGAAAAGGATGGCCGGTGGCTTAGTGCAGAGTGAGGGCAGCTTCTCTGTCCCTCTGACTTGTTTCCAGGTGCCCCTTCCTTGCACCTTTCAGAGATGAAGGTTAATAAACTTTCTCTGTTACCATGAAAAGCAATCAGACACTGTTGAGAGCAGAGGTATCCAGTGCAGACCACTAAATGTCTCACCATTCCTCGAGGTTTCAGCACCCTACTTTTAGCCCAGGACACACATGGCTCCTTTTCCCTTTTTGATCAGTTTGTGCATCTCTACACTTCTCCATTGGGCTTTCAGATTACATAAAGTTGCTATTGGTCAGCTTTTTATCATGGAAGGGTGATAGCCACATTCTCAAACAACAGCATCTGGTTAAGGGAAAACCAGCTTATTTTCCAGCCTTACAGGCTGCATTGCCCACTGCCCCACACGCTAGCGGAAACCCGGGACACTTGTTCTTATGGACACACTTGCACAGGGAGACCCACAAGATCAGTGTGTGACTCTGCAGCTGAAATTCCACTTCCCCAGAGAGCCCAACAGCAAGAATGAAATAACAATAGCAATAACGCAGACCAGTGGAGAAAGAAGAGAAAACGCAAGAGAAAATGGCTGCGAGCGGCCAGGGCAGAGGCAGGTGGGACCTCAGGCACCATTACCCTTCCCCAGCTCTGCACAACACCTCCCAGGCACCACCATTGCCAGGCAGCTGCTCTCAGCCCCTAGGCTCTGCAGAGGGAAATGGCCACGGGGCTGGAGGGCTGCCCCCCCGCCCCGCTTGAGCCC
>NW_009258638.1:18330-21142 GCF_000687185.1 Egretta garzetta
TGAACCCCAGGGAGCTCCCTGGGCAGGCTGAGTGCTGACCCTGGCAGGCGGCAGAGTCCTTTACCCCGGCACACATCCCCCTGGGGTGCAGGGACCCTGCTGGGAAGGACAGCCCTGGGCACCCCTGCCTGCACATCCACCTTCACAGCCTGCAGCCCTCCCTGGGAGAAGGCAGCCGTCATGCCCTGTCCTTCTGATGGTGCAGCAGAGAGTCCCTGCTCTGCAGCACGTCCTTCTCCTCTACATCAAAGAAAGGCTGAGGGTTGTACTTACCTATCACATAAGCTGTGCGATGTCCCAGCTTTAGGAGAGCCCAGCAGGATCTGAAATTGCAATGCTCTGCAGCCACAGACTTACTCTCTCTCAAGATTTCTCTACTGCTGACCTCTCAGCTTCTTCCCACTGACTTCCAGACTGACTTTAACCGCTCTGCCTCGCTCTTCTCCCCTCGGTGCTTGCAGGCTGTGTCCTCAGCCCCCAGCTGCTCCTGGGCAGAGCTGTCTCTGCAGCGCTGCCCCCTTGCCATGAGCTCCCTCCATCCCAGGAGCCCAGCCCAGATCAGAAGCAGAGGACCAGCCCAAAGTCCCCTCCCTCCAGGCATCCCTGGGGCTCCAGGGGATCCCCTACTGTGCAGCAGACTGAAGTGATCTCTAATATTCCCTCTTTCCACTGGGGAGATGCACTTCTCCAACCACTTTAATTTGTCCTATGATGGAAAGATTTGGGCATTAGATTCGCCTTTCCTTGTTCCTTCAGTAGACAGGACGCATAGCCTTTGACATGGAAATGATCTCCTTTTACCCGTTCTGACTCAATCAGGGCACCTCATCCTGGGTGTGCTGATAAAATCTATGCTAATAACAAAAGAGTTGGGAATAAGAATCAATTTTCCTTGTCCCATCATCAGACAGGACAGCCAGACAGTGACAGTGCATGATCTCCTTTACCCCTGCTGAGGCAAGGGATTCACCTGAGCCCATCAAAGCATTGGTATGTAGTCCTGGTGCTGAAAGGGGTCTCAGCTCCCTCCATGCTTGCCACAAACCCACAGGAGGTGGGATTCCTCTAGACACAGTTCAGCTGTGCAAATATAGGCACCTGCATGGGAGCTCCTTGTCTCAGCTCCCTTCCTCATCAATGGAGAGGGGTGCTAGGAGTGAGATGCAAATGTCTGGTGACATCTGTGGTGCCAGAAGTGGTCAAAGACATGTGCAGAGAGCTGTAGACTGGAATGGAGTAGTGCATGAATTTAGGGCAGTACTTGGGGGCATCCTCTTGGAGGCTGTTGAGAATTCCCTTTTGCCAAATGAAATGGCAGCTAATGTCCAAATGAAGGGCAGCTGAACTCATGATGGTCAGGGCAGCTCATAGAGTTATTCACCTGAACAGTTGCAGTCAGGTGCCACAGGGAGAGCTCAGTCCCTTTCTTCTCCTTCCGCTGGATTTACTAGATCTGCACTGACCACATTGCCAGTTGCCTCATGTTCAGCCCCACAGCGACTTACAGAATTCAGGGTATCTGCTCCATTTCCTGTTCACATCCAGGCCCACAGAGCTACAGGAGATGCCCGGGCTTGCAGGAACAGCAGAGGACCTCCAGGAAAGCAATTCCCATTCTGGGCGGGTGTGTGACAGACACCCCAGATGGCATCGCAGGGAGTGTGATTTGCTGCCTGTGTTGCCGTCAGTCGGAGGCATCAGTCATCAGGTGCCATCAGAGGGGCAAGGTCTGTCCCTCCTCTACCCAACAGCTGCAGGCATTGCTTGAACACAAAGCACATCACACTGGGGTCTGTACTCACACCCATGGTGATACAGCCAATGAAATGGCCAACCATTGTCTTCATGTGCCTGGATACATCTTGTCTTCAAGGACAGCATCCTGCAAGCACAGCAATGATCCTTAGAAAAAATTAGTTGAGACGGGAAAGGGAATGCAACGGGAACGAAGATGAGCTGTTGCTACATCAGGAACAGTTAAAGAAGAAATAGAGAGCATGTGGGGCCACTGCTGCATTAAGAGTACGTGTAGATCAATGTATGACCTCTTTGCCTCTGTTACCACCATCAAGGTCTCCCAGGCTTCTGTGATTTGAGGCAGTACTCTGGGGACTCTGTAGGAGAACAACCAGCAGTGGATGGGAATCAAGCCACCCCAACCCCTTACCAGTCCATGGAACTGGAGAGGTACATCCAAGAGTACTGGTCAGCAAGGTGAGCTCATGTGGATGATTGAGCACAGCCACCCCCAGCAGTGCGCATTCCCCATCTGACAGGCTGAGGAATGCACTCAAGATGGAAACATCTGTATCATCCCTGACTTGCACAGGAGGGGCCTTCCTTCCTGCTGTATTTGTAGCACAAACCTTTTCCTAATGCTCTTTCACCTCCAGATGTCAACTGCTTTTCATTTCTGGGATTAGTCATGGCCATCAGCCACCCTCTTCTTTCTCACTGAAATCCCCCGACCTTCTCTCCCACACCTACACATCACCAATCACTGAGGCTCCTGATGATTATTACAATCCTCCCCACTGCCTCCAGAGCTCATGGTGAGCTTTCGAGGCAATAAAATGGGCCTTTATAACCATCACTTATGACACAGTTGGCTTTTTATGAACTTCTGTGCAGGAAGTGTAGTCATGGAAATGCACCATTTCTACCAAAACGGATGCTGAGTGAAGTGTCAGTAAGGACCAGGTGAGCTACCCCCATGGCTGTGGCTTCCTGGCAAGGAGTCTGTCCTGAGAAGGGGATCCAGCCTCTGCCACTCCCTGGAGAGGGGAACCAGCAGTGTCCAGGCCACCCGGGG
>NW_009258638.1:23738-33212 GCF_000687185.1 Egretta garzetta
GCATGCTCCTGGAGAAGCTGGTGGTTCATGGCCTAGATGGGTGTACTCTTTGCTGGGTTAAAAACTGGCTGGATGGCCAAGCCCAGAGAGTTGTGGAGAATGGAGTTAAATCCAGTTGGCATCTGGTCACAAGCGGTGTCCCCCGGGGCTCAGTTCTAGGGCCCATCTTGTTTAATGTCTTTATCAATGACCTGGATGAGGGGATTGAGTGCAACCCGAGTAAGCCTGCAGATGACACCAAAGTGGATGGGAATATGGATCTTCTCGAGGGGAGGAGGGCTCTGCAAAGGGACCTGGACAGGCTGGATCGATAGGCTGAGGCCAACTGTATGAGGTTCAACAAGGCCAAGTGCCGGGTCCTGCACTTTGGTCACAACAACTCCATGCAGTGCTACAGGCTTGGGGAAGAGTGGCTGGAAAGCTGCCTGGTGGAAAAAGACCTTGGGGTACTGGTTGACAGGTGGCTGAATATGAGTCAGCAGTGTGCCCAGGTGGCCAAGAGGGCCAAAGGCATCCTAGCTTGTATCAAGAATAGCGTGGCCAGCAGGAGCCGGGCAGAGACCACTCCCCTGTACTCGGCACTGGTGAAGCCTCTCCTCAAATACTGGGTTTAGTTTTGGGCCCCTCACTCCAGGAAAGACGTTGCATTGCTGGAGCATGTCCAGAGGAGAGCCACAAAGCTGGTAAGGGTCTGAAGCACAAGTCTTACGAAGAGCAGCTGAGGGAACTGGGGTCGTTTAGTCTGAAGAAGAGGAGGCTGAGGGGAGACCTTATCACCCTCTACAGCTGTCGAGTGACATCTCCTCCACTTGTGGGACTGTAAGGGGGGGGGCAGGAGGCACTGCCTCAGACAGCTCTGTATGACCCCTGAAGTTCATTGCATCCAGCTTTAACCATCTCAAAGGCCAGTATCTAGACTCTGAAGCCCCTACTCATGTGTTTTGGGCATCAGGGAACTGAATCCCACCTGTGACTATTTAAGACCTTCCCAGTGTTTGTGGACAGCAAGGAGTTTCTTCTGGTGCGTGTCAAATGGACTCCAAGTGGGATTTGTCTCCACTTGTTTTAGGCAAGTGCTCTTTGTGTGTCTTTCCACTCTTGTTTGTGCAGGCTCCTCTTACAGCTGGCAGAGGGTCTTGACCCTCCTTCAGAATAATTTTTCCTCACAGCACTTTTAAATGACTTGGTTCCTTCCTCCTCTTGGCCTCCAGGTACCTGATCAGCCCACACACAGCCCGGGTATGAGCTGACTCCTGGGCTCTTCTTTCCAGGTGAAACCCCCCAGGCTGAAGTCCCAGGTCTGGTTCTGAGGTGACATGCTGCTTGGAGTCAGGTCTGGTCCAGAGGAGACAGGGCTGAGCAGGGTGTCCATGAGCACGGCCTGCCCTCCTGCCTGCCACACCCTGTTGGGTGGCTGTCACAGAGGAGAGATTCCCCTGTATCCTGTGGTAAAGACCATGGTGATGCAGGCTGTCCCCCTGCAGCCCACAGAGGTCCACAGTGGAGCAGATCTCCACCTGCAGCTAGGGGAGGACCCCAGGCCAGAGCAGGGGGATGCACCCAAAGGAGGCTGAGATCTCATGAAGAGCCTGTGCTGGAGCAGGCTCCTGGCAGGACCTGTGACCCCATACAGAGAGGAGCTCACGTTGAGGCAGATTTGCTGGCATGTGACCTCATGAGGGACACAAACTGGAGCAGTCTGCTCCTGAAGGACTGCACCCCGTGGAAAGGATGGACCCACACTGGAGCAGTTCATGAAGAACTGAAGCCCATGGCAAGGACTCATGTTGGAGCAGTTCATGGAGGACTTTCTCCCATGAGAGGGACACCACGCTGGAGCAGGGGAAGAGTGTGAGGAGTCCTCCCCCTGAGGAGGAAGGAGCAGCAGAGACAGCGTGTGATGAACTGACCCCAACCCCCTTTCCCCATCCCCCTGTGCTACTGGGAGGGAGGAGGTAGAGAAAAAAATCTGAGCAAAGTTAAGCCCATGAAGAAAGGAGGGGTGGGGGGAAGGTGTTTTCAGATTGTTCTTATTTCTCAGTATCTTACTCTGACTTTTAATTGGCAATAATTTAAATTAATTTCCTTGAGTTGAGTCTGTTTTGCCTGTGACGGTAATTGCTGAATGATCTCCCTGTCCTTATCTCGACCCATGAGCCTTTGTTGCATTTTTCTCCTCCTGTCCAGCTGAGGAGGGGGAGTGATAGAGTGGTTGTGGTGGGCACCTGGCATCCAACCAGGGTCAACCTAGCACAGAAGTAGAACATTTCCTTCCCTTTAATGTGTTTCCTTAGTTTCTTTGTTGCTTCACTTTCTATTTTTTTGACAATTTCTGAGCCCCATTCTGTCATAATCAAACCTATCACATTAAAACCAGTATCTTTGTGTCTCACCTGGAGTTCAATGCCCTAAAACACTCCCTGCCCAGGACTGTCCTTGCCACTGCTTGCCCTTTCACAGAGGCAGTCCCACTCGAAGGTGCTCGGCTCTCTCGACTGTTACAGAGATGAAGGGTGACCGTCTTCAGTGAAACACTCTCTTTCTGCATGGCCAACATCTTTGTGCTACCAGCACTTCTAGAAGCAGTCCCTAAATCAGCAAGACACACTCCCTTCACATTCCCCCTGGGGTACATGAATTGTCTGTCTCTTTTAGGTGATGAAAGGCACAAGATTGTCCTTACCCAACACCCAACTCCTCAATGCAGACATCGACATCTAACCGAGTTGTCGAGGCTTGCCTTTGTAGTCAATGGAGAGAAAGAGGTTATCTCAGTTGAGATGCCTGGGCATTTCCTGGTGACCAACCGACGCTCTAGGCAGGAGCCCTGGGTCACATTTCCCAGCACCTTATGGGTGGGTAAGCCCAGGGCAGCTCAGGCAGCAACAGCCTCCGTATGTGGGCACATGAATCCAGACCTGAATGGAGCTCTTACTGTTGAGTTGAAACCTGCTTAAAAATTATTCTAGGCAAGAACTGAAAACAATCTTCTTGTTATTTTTTATATTTGGTTGGACCACATGAGTACTCTACTTTAATTTCCCTCTGCCAACATATTTATATGCAGTTGTTCATCAAAATACATTTCCTACCAGTGCTCTGAGTGGAGGAACTCCGTTCTGGAAAACGACTACCTCTATATTGACGTATTTCCCATCCCTTCTGCAGCCTCTCCGCCCTTTCTTCTTCTTTCACCTATTTTGTCTTTACAGAGAATTGTCGGTAAAGATTTACTGAGTAATTACATGTGAGGGAGATTTCTGGGCATCACCTAGTTGCCCTCCCCGCCCCCTGCTCAATGGAGGGCTCCCCCCAGTTATGTGTCATCCACAAACCTATTGAGTGTGACCCCTGTCCCGTTGTCTGAGCCATCACTAAAGGTGTCAGACAACATTGGCCCCAGCACTGCTCAGTGAGGGATGCCTCTAGAAACTGGCCATGGGTTGGGCTTTCTTGGGACTTTCTCTTCAATTGGGTTCATTTGGAAGGAAGAGCCCAGGAGTGAGGAGCTCAGCCTCATGGTGAAAAAAAGGTTTCCTTATCTCCAGGCTGAAGGTTTATTGTTTTTTATCCTCCCAAGATAACCATCATTAAGAGCCTGGCTCTGTAGTCTCTATACCCTCCTTGCAGGTACTGGCAGGCTGGGATAAGGTCCCTCTCAGCCTTCCCTTCTTGAGCTGGACAAATCCAGCTCCTCATCCTCTCCCCACTGGCAAAGTGCTCCAGTCCCTGGCTGTCCTGAGGGCCCTTGTTAAACTCACTCCAGTTTGCCAGTAGCGCTCCTGAATTTGGGATGTGAAATCTGGATGGAGCATTCCAGAGAATCCCTTCCCTTGACCTCCTGGGTGTGCTCCTGGTCATCCAGCCCAGGATGCTGGTGGCCTCCCTTCCTGCCAGGGAACATGGCTGCCTCCTGTCCAGCTCATTGACCACCCTTCCCTTTCCCACAGAGCTGCTCCCACCCAGGCAGCTCCCAGCCTGTGCCATTGCCAGGGTGAGTCCCCTGTAAGAGCAGAAACCAACATTTGTCCTTTTGGGATTTCCTGAGGTTCCTGACATTACATGCTCTCCTCCTCCTTGAAACCCTTCATTGAGCACAGAGGCCTTGGGAGACCTTTTCAGTAAAGACTCAGGCAAAGATGGTATTGAGTCTCTCAGCCTGCCAATGTTTAAACCCCAGCAGGCAACTGAACACCACCCACCCACAATGGGATGGGGGAGGGAATCGAAAGAGTAAAAGTGAGAAAACTCATGTGTGGAGATAAAGATGGTTTAATAGGTAAAGCAAAGCCACATGTGCAAGCAAAGCAAGACAAGGAATTCATTCCCTACTTCCCATGGGCAGATGAGTGTTCATCCTTCTCAATGAAAGCAGGGCTCCATGGCGTGTAATGGTCACCTGGGAAGACAAATGTAATAACTTTCAATGTCCCCCCCTTCCTTCTTCTTCCCTCAGCTGATATACTGAGCATGACGTCATATGGTATGGCATATCCCTTTTGTCAGCTGGGGTCAGTTGGTGCCCCTGCCCAGCTTCTTGTGTACCTGGCAGAGCGTGGGCAGCTGAAAAAGTCCTTGACTGATGAAAGCACTACTTTAAAACAATGAAAAGATCAGTTTAGTAACAACATTAGTCTCTTACCAAATTCAAAAAGCAGCGCTACACCAGCCACCAGGAAGAAAATTAATTCTATCCCAGAGGAAACAAGGACACAGCCCCATTGGTGTCTCCTGTTTACCAGATCACTGCCCTCTTTCAGCAGCAGCCCTGCATTTCCCTTCTTCAGCCATAGGTTCTAACGCAGCAATTGAAGCTCTTCTCTTTGCTCTTGACTTTTCTTGCAGACACCAACTCCACGTGGTCACCCTCTGGCATCAGCTTCGTGCCCCTGGCAGTGCCCTGTTCTGTGCTGGCCCATCCCCGCTGTCCCACACACGATCCCATGGCCCCACTATGCAGGCACAGCATGGCAAAGGGTGTATTTGGTGTGAGGAACAGTTTCTCTTACATAATCTTCATGACACCCCCTTGTCCCCTGTCCCCCTTTGGTTCTGCCTTCTGAGACAGCCTCCACCAGGTCCTGAAACCAAGCCAGCCTTATCTGTATCTCATGTGGGGTTTCACAGACATCCCTGCTCCAGGGCCTGCCAGGGTCTGGACAAGGAGAGAAGTCAAGCAGGGCTGGGCATTCCCCCAGGGCAGGCACTGAGCCCAGCAGCAGGAGGGAAATGACCATGCAGACAAATTCACCCATAAACCAGTGGAGAGCAACCAATGCTGAAAGTGGCCAAATAGGGAGGCCACCAGTGAGAGCTCACTCCATTCCCATTCTCTAACCCCATGCCATCCACCCCCCAGCCCATGGAGAACCCAAGCACAGCAGCATAGTGGGGTGGGGGGCAATTTCTTCAGCCTGTTCCTAACCTAAGTTCTGAAAGAAGAGCCCAACCTCCAGACAACATCAAGGAGAAACCCCCCTTTTATTACAGAGTTGTGACAGGAGAGGCCAGCTGTGTCATCAGGCCAGACACATATGTAAGGACCTCTGCGTCAGACAGACTGGGTTCATGCTTCTCAAGAGGAAGAGTGGATGCTAAATATGATTACCACAGATAAAACACCCAAAGCAGAGGATACACTGGAAGTCACCTATAAAGAGACATGGAAAGATTACTTCTGAAGAAATACTACTGATGGAATCAGCTTTTTCAGTGCATCCTTGAGCTCCTGGTTCCTCATGCTGTAGATGAGGGGGTTCAATGCTGGAGGCACCACTGAGTACAGCACTGCTACCACAAAGTCCAGCAAAGGAGAGGAGATGGAGGGGGGCTTCAGGTAGGCAAACATGACAGTGCTGATAAAGAGGGAAACCACGGCCAGGTGAGGGAGGCACGTGGAAAAGGCTTTGTGCCGTCCCTGCTGAGAGGGGATCCTCAGCACAGCCCTGAAGATCTGCACAAAGGACAGCCCAATGAACAAAAAACAGCCAAGTGCTAAACACACACTGACCACAAGAAGCGCAACTTCAATGAAGTAGGCGTCTGAGCAGGAGAGCTTGAGGATCTGGGGGATTTCACAGAAGAACTGGTCCACAGCATTGCCCTTGCAGAGGGGTAAGGAAAATGTAGTGGCAGTGTTAAGGAAGGAATTGATAAAAGCACTGCCCCAGGCAGCTGCTGCCATGTGGGCACAAGCTCTGCTGTCCAGGAGGGTCCCATAGTGCAGGGGTTTGCAGATGGCAACGTAGCGGTCATAGGCCATGACGGTGAGAAGACAATACTCTGCTGCTACGAAGAAGGTAAAGAGAAAGAGCTGGACAGCACATCCCAAATAGGAAATTGCGCTGGTGTCCCAGAGGGAATTGGCCATGGATTTAGGAATAGTGGTGGAGATGGAGGCCAGGTCAATGACGGATAGGTTGAGGAGGAAGAAGTACATGGGGGTATGGAGGCGGTGGTCGCAGGCTACAGCGGTGATGATGAGGCCGTTTCCCAGGAGGGCAGCCAGGTAGATGCCCAGGAAGATCCAGAAGTGCAAGAGCTGCAGCTCCCGTGTCTCCATGAATGCCAGGAGTAGGAACTGGGTGATGGAGCTGCTGTTGGACATCTGCTGCCCCTGGGCATTGGGTCCCTTCTAGGAAGGCCTTCGGTGAGCTCTGGCTGGTGCTGGCTGAGGGTGACCCAGGGAGCAGGAGGCTCTGCTGTGGGCTCTGCATGATTCAGTCCTGACTTACAGCAGTTGGTAAAGAGGAACTTGGAGTGATCTCAGATTAAATCCATGCATGATATGAAAGAAATTCTCAGTCTTGTCACTCTCAGTTCACCTGACTGCAGAGCAGAGCTGTGGGGATTTTGTTTTGTGTCTTCTCTTCCACTGGCCCCACCACAGCTCAGGAGTGATTTTCATGCAGCAATCCCTGGCATTTCTGCTGCACTGCCAGGGAAATCTTGTGGGGCCTGAGAGGCAAAGGGACTGTCCCAGAGTGCAGAGGGAGGACAACTGCTCTGTCCATCAGCCCTGGGCTCAGCTGCCCTGTGCTGGCAGCTCGTTCAGCTGCAGGACCATAGCACTCGGGGGTTCCCCCCTAAAAGAAACAGGGTACTACTGAGAGCAGAGGAATCCAGTTTCCATGTGCAGATCTCCAAACGCCTCAGCCCATTGTACCTGAGGAGGATCTCAGTTGTGCCCACTGAACCAGGGACACCCAGGGCTCATGGCAGCTGCTCACCTACAGCCACCCAGCACCATTTCTGTGGCCTTCAGCACACAGGGATCTTCTCCAGGGGGCTCCTGCATAACATAGAGGCACCACCAGAGAGCTTTGCCCTCCAGGAGGGAAGCCTGCAGCCCAGCAGGACGTCCCAAGGAATGAGTACCGTCTCCTCCCTTTGTTACCTCCTGAAGAGAGGCTGAGATCCCTGCCAGCCGCACACACTGCAGTACCATGAGCCCCAAAGGGTCACAGGGGGTGAATGGGATGCTTTTCCTCCATGGACAGACGTGCATGGCAGCACACACAGCGTTGGTGTCTGAGCTGCACTTGAATCCTCACCCCCACAAACACCCCAGGGAGTGTAACAGGAAGAACAAGGGCAGTAGGGAGAAGAGGAGAAGATGCCCAAGGACCCCTTTGCAAGGGAGGCAGGAGAGGGAGACAAAGTCAGACACAGGAGGTTTTGTCCTCTTTGCTGGTCAGGCTGCTGGGAAGGCAACTCCTGGCCAAGCCTCCATGACACTGAAGACAGGGGCTCTGCTGTGTGAGTAAGGAGACCAGGGGGTGGCTCCAGGGGAAGTGTCTGCACTGCAGGGGATGGTAGGGAGATGCCTGAATCCCTCCTCCCACAGCATTTCTGGCAGCAGTTTTCTCTTCCTTCCTGCCCATGGCTCTGCTGCCTGGAGCAACTCTTGGCCAGGACCTGTTTCCCTGTCCCCACATCTTCTCCCTCTGTGTGCTCACAGTCCCCATCCCACCTGCTGTGTGCTCAGCTCTGCCCTGCAGACCCCTTCTGGCAGCAGGGAATGGCCCAGGGACATCTCTCTGTGTGCAGGGGGTAAGGAGGAGGTCAGACAAGTGCTAACGAGAACTGGGGTCTCATTGCCTACTCTAAAGCAGAGAAATTACCTCCAACCTCCCACTGTCCACCCAGCTGACCAAGAGGAGAAAACTCAATGCACAGATTTCTACCCTTTTAGGCACCCCTCTACCTTGACATCCATCTTCAAAGTGACCCTCTGCAAATGTCCTCCGAGTGTTGTAGAAGTCTGAGCAGTCCTGAAACACACTGTACCCTCTGGACAGACAAAGGAGCATACCCAGACAGGGGTTAATACTTCCACCCACAGCTTGTCCCCACAGCATGCGGGGTGCTCCCCAGGCAGGCTGAGTGATGACCCTACCTGGTGCACCAGGACCCTGCTATGAAGGACAGCCCTGGGCACCCCTGGCTGCACACCCAGCTTCACACCCTGCGGCCATCCCTGAGAGAAAGCAGCCGTCATGCTCTGTCCCTCTGAGGGTGCAGCAGGGAAGCCCTGCTCGGCAGCACGTCCTCCTCCTCTACACTAGGGAAAGTGTGAGAGTTCTCCGGAAAGATCACATCTGCTGTAGGATGTACCAGCTTTTGGATATCCTTCAGGAACACCAGCTACACTGTCCTTCCCCCAGAGCCTTACCTTGTAGAGGGCTGTGCAGATCTCTGCGGCAGTGAGTGCTCAGCATCCTCCCAGCCCAGACTGCATTTACACCCTCTCTGCCTCGCTCCTCTCCCCTCAGCACTTGCAGGCAGTGCCCTCAGCCCTGCTGCGCTTTGCAGAGGAGCTGCTCCTGGGCAGAGCTGTCTCTTGCACCGCTGACCACTTGCCATCAGCTCCCTCCATCCCAGGAGCCCAGCCCAGCTCAGCAGCACAGGACCAGCCCAAGGCAGCACTGTCTCTCCCTCTGGGCTCCCTCCATGTGTCCCTGGGGCTGCAGGGGAACCTGCTGTGACACAGGCTGAGGTCATCCCTGATGTTCCATCCCTCAGCTGGAGAGGGACACATCTTTCCTGCAGTGTCATTGCTATTATTAGGAAAACAGTTGGACATGAACATCTCTTTTCTTTGAAATCTTTAGACAGGACACCAGGAAGGTGACAGGGAATGTTCTAATTTGTCCAAGCAGGAAGGATGTGTTCTGTTGAGTGATTTTAGGAATTTCATTCTGGGTTTGAAGTTCTAGGGCCAGAAAGACATGCAGCTCTCTCTTGTCCATGCCATGCCTCTGCTCTGAACCAAAGCCTTTGCACACACAGCGTCATGGATGCTTGATACCAGGTTCCTTATGGCAGGTCAGAGCTGGCCTGGTTCCAGAGCTGCAGGGCTTCAGCCCAAATGAGCAGCAATGCCCTCAGCAAGGGGCACAGGCGGGAAGAGCTGGAGCCGTTCCTGAGGAGACAGAGCTATGGCATGCTTTTAGGGGGCCGCTCAGGCGGCTC
>NW_009258638.1:35920-40655 GCF_000687185.1 Egretta garzetta
GGAAGACCACCTCCATGAGGCTCCTGGAGAGCTGGCTGGTGCTGTCAATAAAGCAAATGAAAGACTCTTGGAGAGCCATGAGGAAAGGCAATGTTCTGAATCAAGAGTTTGCTAGAAAGGCCCAAAAGGAAGGTTGGGTCTGGGTGCAAGCTTCCCCCATGCACTGCGGGTAAGGTACACAGTTGGGAGAGCTTCCTGAGCAATGCCTAATTCCCCGGCAGCTGATTCTCTGGGCCTGCACCACTCAGCAGCCAGGTTTCTCAGCAGGACTTTCCATTTCCCCTTCCAGAAATGACCGTGTCTCTCCAGTCAACATTCATGGACCCCAAACTACCAGTGGAGAAAGCCCATATTGTTGAGAGGAAGAGCTCCCTGAGGCACATCTGTCCTTGAGCTCCATGGGCTTGTGCAAGGCTCAGGGTGGAGCTCCTTTGGTGCTGACACTTGGATTGCAGAGCACCCTCTAGGCCCTGCTACACAAGCCCTGCATGACAGGGCTGTTCCTGGGCACTGAGCCCGGCCTGCAAAGACAAGGAACAGTTATCAACATTGACAGGAAATAGGAGCACATTCTCCACCAGCTGAAATGCATGGAACAGTTTTCATCCACAGACAAGGTTTTCCTGTGATGCCAACATGGACATTTCCAGCCCGTGTACTACACACACGAGCAGAAATACCCATCTCCCCTGTCACACCCACAGCACTGCTCTGCCTGGTGTACTGCGTGTCGACTCGCAACGCTCTCTCACACATTTCCACATGTCCTGATTGAACCAAGCCCTTCTAAAGGCATCTTTCCAGCAGGCTGCCTGGGCGTATGCATTTCCCAGTGTCCATACAGCTTTCCTCCTCCCATGGGTCTCTGCCCATTCCAAGACCTCTCAGCTGCCCAGGCGCTGCCCTGAGCTTCAGGAAGGTTAAAGCTGGCCTTGGCTTTCAGCAGTCTGCTGGATGGTCTCTTGAGCCAGCCCCTTAGTTGTGTTTCTACCTGTTTTTCCATGTATGTCACCACAAGCATTCCACTAAGTTTACGGACAGTGGAAAGTGGACTTCAGTGCAGGAAACTTGGACTTCATCTATTGTTTTTCACTGAGCTTTTCCTTTCTTTTTCTTTTTTTCTTTTTTTTCTTTTTTTTTTTTTTTTTCTTTGTGGAAGGGAAAAAAACCTGTTTTTTTTTTTTTTTCCTTAGTGGAAGGTAAGAAACCTGTGACTGTGTGCAGCTGGTTCTCTCCCAATGAAGCAGGTGAGAATCTGTGCAAATGAGCTGAAACACTGAGGTACAGCCTTTAGCGGAAAAGCTTAGAGTTGAGAAATCATGATGCAAGTCCCAGGTGGCCACTGAGAGAAATGACCAGGGAGGGGAAGGGAGGGGGACCAAAGATGACAATGGGACAGGGGACAAAGATGGCCTGTACGGTGTGTAACAGAAATGGTCATAATTTTTTCTACATATTCAGACTTCATCAGGAGATGCTCTGGATCAAAATGAATTGGAGGAGGCTGATAGCACTTGTTCCATAAGCAGAACAATAAAGAAAACTGGAGAAAGATGAACAACTCATTTATTGTTCCTTATTATTTATGTCTTCTGTCCTTGGCTACAGAAGAATGAAAAATCCTCTAAAGAAGCAGAAGGCAGAAGGCATCACCAAGTTTCAGAGGGAATTTAGAGACCCTCACTGAGGACCATCACTGACAAAGCCATGAAGGGAATGACCAGTCAAGGTGTTGGTGCCTGGGGGCTCATTAAGCAAAAACTTGGAGACAGTGGTTGCAGGTGGCAAAATGGGGAAAAGAACAGAGCAATGCAAATTTGTGTGTTGATGGATATTGATAGAACAGCATTACCTTCATTCGAAGACCTAAGCTTTCAGTCAAATGCTTGGACACTCTGAAGTCCCTCCATCAATGCAAATTTGTGTGTTGATGGATACTGATAGAACAGCATTATCTTCATTCGAAGACCTAAGCTTTCAGTCAAACTCTTGGACACTCTGAAGTCCCTCCATCTGCCCTGTATGTCAGCACTGAAGGTGAAATTATCCAGGCAGAGCTGATTCTCCTCACAGCCTACCCATCCCATGGGTCAGGAGATATTCCAGGACACCTCAAGGGCCATGCTACTCCTCAGGAACAAAAAGTAGAATCTCAGGGGTGATGGCATAACAATACTTGTGTTCAGAGATCTGGTCAAAACACCCATCTCCATCTCTGTAACGGGGGTTGAGCTTGCTTCAGTAACCTTTGAGTTGATTCCCATCCACTGCTCATGTTCCTCCTTCAGAGGAGGAGAAAACAGGGGACAACCCCTCAACACAGGGGGCATCGCCCATACTCATCCTCCCTGCCAGTCTCTCCAGCAGAGGCTGTTTTCTTCCATTGCAGAACCCCATGTGACCAAGCTGTCCCACCACATCTCATCTAACCTAAAACCGTCACAGTTCTGTGACAAGCCACAGGGCTCCAGATCCTCTTGCCTGCCATCCACCTCCTCCGTGTGCGTTTGGGCCACAGCAGCTCAGCTGTGGTACCAGGATAGAGCACAGACTTCTCACAGGGAAACTCGAGCACTGATCCTGACCAGAAGACCATGGTACAGCGAGCTGTGCTGCGTTGCATGTACAGCTTGGCCTTCATGCCCGTGCTGTGCTGCACAGGCCCCTTGGCCGCAGGACAACCTCAGCAGCTCATAGTCACAAGGGGCCTGCAGGCAGCTCCCACTCAGTACCAGCCCTAATGCCTGCTGCCTGGCCTTGTCTGTACCTGGCAGGGCAGCAAGGAGGTCTCGTGGAAACACCGTTTGTTTTTGACTGTAGAGATGGTGAAAAGAGTTGTTTTCCTGTAAGAAGATTTAAGAGTGGCTTGAATGACCAAACCAGGAGACTGTCTTCTCTGGGTGGGGTCTGCATGGCATGCTGTGTGGGGTCAGAGGCCTTTGCAGTGCTACACTACTTGGCGTTCCCACCATAAAAAGGGACCTAAGAGTGCCTGCGTGATTGTCTCCTTATAGTGTTAGCACTAATGAGCAGCATTTTAAAAGGTACCTCACAGAGTCCGAGTGCCTTTCTTACTGGAATTATAATGAATCAGTGCCCCCTGGGGAAGAACACCCTCTCAGCACCCTTGGCTGCAGCCCCTCCAGCCCCATAGACTGGTAAGGGTGTAGTTTGCTCCAGCAGCCCCTGGCCTGATCCTCATCCACTGTGGGATGTTCTCTGCCAGGGTTCTGCCTCAGAGCACAAAGGTCTGGGAGACCTGGCTGATAGTAACTGAGGCAAAGAGGATGCAGCATGTCTCAAGCTACCCACACCTCCTCTTACTAAATACAGCAGTATTTCTGATTCTTCCTTAGCTGCTCCTGAAGGAGAAACAGCTCATCTTGGTGCCCTTGAACGCCCCTTTGCATTTCAATTGAGTTTTGGTGTGAAGCATTGCTGTGCCTGGAGGTTATTTTCTTTGCAGACCAGATGTATCCAGGCACACTGTGAAAAGGATTCATCTGTTCCTTGGCTGTGTCACCAAGAACCCAGTGTTTTGTGCTTTGTGTCCATACAATATCTGCAGCTATAGGGTAGAGGAGGGACAGACCTTGCCCCTCTGACGGCACCTGATGACTGATGCCTCTGACTGATGGAATCAGCCAAGGGCACACAGGCAGCCAATTGCATTCCATGTGATGCCATCTGGGATGTCTGTTGCACACCCGCCTTGAACGGGAATTGCTTTCCTTTAGGTCCTCTGCTATTCCTGCAAGCCCAGGCATCTCATGTAGCTCTGTTGGCCTGGATGTGAAGATGAAATAGAGTAGATGCCCTGAATTCTGTTCAGCAATATGGGCCTGAACATGAGGCAACTGGCAATATGGTCAGTGGAGATGTAGTAAATCCCCTGGAAGGAGAAGAGAGAGACTGAGCACTCCCTATGGCACATGACTCCAACCGTTCAGGTTAATAACTCTATGAGCTGCCCTGACCATCATGAGTTCAGCTGCCCTTCATTTGGACATCAGCTGTCATTTCATTTGCCCAAAGGGCACAATCAAAGGCTCCAGGAGGATGCCCCCAAGTGCTGCACAATCTCCATGAACAGCTCCATTTCAGTTTCCATCTCCCTTCACATGTCATTGACCACCTCTGACAGCTCAGATGTCACCAGACATTTCCATCTCACTCCTACCATCTGCTCCATTGATGAGCATAGGAACTCACATGTAGGTGCTTCTTTTTCACAGAGCAAAACGGAGGAAAGTGGCAGGCATGAGAGGGAGCTGAGTCGCCTTCCAGCCCCAGGACTACAGACCCAAGATGAGGTGCCTCGACTGATTCAGCTGAATCCCGTCACTCACAATGGGTAAAGGACATTGCTTCCATGCCACTGTCTAGGTGTCCTAATGAGGGAATAAAGACATCATACCGAAATGTTCTCCTCATAGGATGAACTACAGTGCTGGAAAGAAATGTCTTTCCCCAGCTGAGGGAGAGAACATCAGGGTTGAACTCAGCCTGTGTCACAGCACATTCCCCTGGAGCCCCAGGGACACCTGGAGGGAGCCCCGAGGGGGCAGAGCAAGTGCTGCCTTGGGCTGGTCCTCTGCTGCTGAGCTGGGCTGGGCTCCTGGGATGGAGGGAGCTCATGGCAAGTGGGCAGCGCTGCCAAGAGACAGCTCTGCCCAGGAGCAGCTCCTCTGCAAAGCGCAGCAGGGCTGAGGGGACCGCCTGCAAGGGCCGAGGG
>NW_009258638.1:40773-41648 GCF_000687185.1 Egretta garzetta
CCCAGGGAGGGCTGCAGGCTGTGAAGGTGGGTGTGCAGGCAGGGGTGCCCAGGGCTGTCCTTCCCAGCAGGGTCCCTGCACCCCAGGGGTGTGTGTGCTGGGGCAGGGACTCTGCCGCCTGCCAGGGTCAGCACTCAGCCTGCCCGGGGAGCTCCCCAGGGTTGTGCAGGGAGAAGCTGTGGGTGGAAGGAGAGACCCCCAGCAAGGCAGGGTCCTTGTGCTGCTGAGAGGGTGCTGTGTGGGTCAGGGCTGCTCAGAGCTTCAGCTCACTTCCAGGGCATTTCCAATTCTTGGTTTCAAGGGGAAAATCAAGACAAGGGTTACTATAACAATAGGTAATTTTCCAGAGTCTGTGTTTTCATTTTCCTTCTCATGGGGAATGGGAGGGGTTTTAATTATAAAAGAAATTCTTTATTTTGACAAGTCACTGAGACTGCTGAGCTATTACTTTGAGTAATCAGTAAGTCTGCCAGCAGTCTCCTAATTTGCTTTCAGCCATTCCTCTGCCTATGGACAGCCCCACCATCACCTCTGTTGGACCCATCAGGGTTTTTCTGACCTGCTCTTTTTCCACCTGTAAACAGGAACATGCGCCCAGGCAGTGCCCTGCTTCTGTAAGGATGGTGAGTGCACAGAGGTTGGGATGGGGTCTGTGAGTGGTGACAGGGAAAAGACATGGGACAGGGAAACACCTCCTAGGATGAGAAATGCTGTGGGAGAGAAATTGGAGAGCGTTGTATTATCCCCTCCAATGCTGAGCCCTTCCTCTGAGCAAGCCCCCTGGCCTCCTCTCCAGCCAGAAAAGCCTCTGCCCTCAGGGCTGGGGGCTCCCAGGTGGGAACCAGCTCCTCTGCAGCCAGAGCTCCAGCAGAGCC
>NW_009258638.1:42113-51091 GCF_000687185.1 Egretta garzetta
TCCCTCTGCAGAGCCCAGGGGCTGAGAGCAGCTGCCCGGCAATGGTGGTGCCTGGGAGGTGGCGTGCAGAGCTGGGGCAGGGTAATGGTGCCTGAGGTCCCACCTGCCTCTGCCCTGGCCGCTCTCAGCCATTTTCTCTTACGTTTTCTCTTCTTTCTCCACTGGTCTGCGTTATTGCTATTGTTATTTCATTCTTGCTGCCCAGTTTAGTAGAGAGGTGGTGTTTTAGCTGGAGAGTCAGGCACTGGTCTTCTGGGTTTCTCCTTGCAGGTGTGTCCGTGGAAATGACTGTCTCAGCTTTCTTCTACTCTGTGAGTCTGTGGGCAAGGCAGCCTGTAGGGCTGAAGAATAAACTGGTTTTCTCTTAGCCAGATGCTATCATTAGAGAACCTGGCTATCTCCTTGAGGTTTCCATAAGGCTGTGAGCAGCCTTTCATGACGAAAACCTGTCCCATAGTACCTTTATGTTATGTGAAAGCCTCATGGGGAAGAGAAGAGATGTTGTGACCAAGAAAATTATGTCTGTTTGCTAAAAGGAGCCATGTGTTTCCTTGGCTAAAACGAGGGTGCTGAGACCTTGAGAAAGGGTGAGACATTTTAGTGGTCTGCGCTGGATAACTCTGCTATCAACAGTGTCTGACTGCTTTCTAGGATAAGGCAAAGGTTTGATCACCCTTCATCTCTTAATTGTGCAAGAAAGGGCACCTGGGAGCAAGACAGAAGGACAGACCAGCTCCCCTCACTCTACACTAAGCCACAGGCAATCCTTTTGCCTCACAGGACCCACAGGGTCTGTTCTCCCTGAGTGCAGCAGAAATGCTGAGGTTTTCTGACACCCAAGAAAACACCCCAGGTAAGATGGGGGGAGCTTTAAATTTCCCAAACCTCTCCAAATGTCTTCTTCTGTTCCTGTTCCTTAGCACAGAGAGTGCAGATGTTGACAGGCCCTTCTATGTTAGGAACTGTTTCATCTGACAAAGTCAAACACCAGGACTGACCCCTGCCCCCACTGTTTCCATGAGTTTACTACTGCAGGGCAGGGCTGACTCCTCAGGAGCCAGTGGGCAGAGGTCCTGCTCCTCACGGCACGTTGGGCCAGCACAAGCCAGGGTTGTAGCCACGGAGCTGAAGGAACATCTCCTGGAAAATCGGTGGGGGGATTTGGAGGTTAGCATGGTGTAGGTCTAGGAGAAAGGCTTTGATTTTCCCCTGAGAAGTGTCCCTTAACTCTGCATTGACTCTTCCTCTGAGAACAGGACCCAATGCCCAGAGGCAGCAACTGTCCAACAGCAGCTCCATCACCCAGTTCCTCCTCCTGGCATTCACAGATACACGGGAGCTGCAGCTCTTGCACTTCTGGCTCTTCCTGGGCATCTACCTAGCTGCCCTCCTGGGCAACGGCCTCATCATCACCGCCATAGCCTTTGACCGCCGCCTCCACACCCCCATGTACTTCTTCCTCCTCAACCTCTCCCTCGTCAGCATGGGATCCATCTCCACTATTCTTTCCAAATCCATGGCCAATTCCCTCTGGGACACCAGGGTCATCGCCTATGTAGGATGTGCTTCACAGGTCTTCTTTGTATTCTTCTTGACTGTAGCAGAGTATTTTCTTCTCAATCACGGCCTATGACCGCTACATTGCCATCTGTCAACCCCTGCACTATGGGACTCTCCTGGGAAGCAGAGTTTGTGTCCACATGGCAGCAGCTGCCTGGGGCAGTGAGTTCCTCTATGCTGTCCTTCACATGGCCAATAAGTTTTCCATACCCCTCTGCCAAGGCAATGCTGTGGACAAGTTTTTCTGTGAAGTCTCCCAAATCCTCAAGCTCTCCTGCTCAGGGAATTTGGGCTTATTGTGGTCAGTGTGTGTTTAGCACTTGGGTGTTTTGTTTTCATCATGCTGTCCTATATGCACATCTTCAGGGCTGTGCTGAGGATCCCCTCTCAGCAGGGACGGCAAAAAGCCTTTTCCATGTGCCTCCCCCACCTGGCCGTGCTCTCCCTATTCATCAGCACTGGCATGTTTGCCTACCTGAAACCCCCCTCCATCTCATCTCCTTTGGTGGATGTGGTGGTGGGAGTCCTGTATTCAGTGGTGCCCCAAACAGTGAACCCCCTCATCTACAGCATGAGGAACCAGGAGCTCAAGGATGCAGTGTGGAAACTGGATGTACTTTTTAAGCAATAAAATTCTTTTGCATAGCAGTTGTAATGTAACTAATTGCAGGCCCAGCCTCTCTTCTGTACTTTTTTTCTCGGTGGTAGGTTTTTACTTGTGATAATGTTGTCTTCCCCTTTCTAATTCACCATCTGCTTTGCTTTGCTGACTGAGTGGCTGCGTAAATGGGGAACCACACTTCTTTTTGTGTTTAAACAAAATAAAGAGCCCTTAAATGACCCTTTTTCTTCATGAGATGTTTCATCCAAGGCCTTTTTGTATCTACAGTGACAGTTCCTTATACCGAGGTGGAGAGGAAAAGAGTCCCGGCATGGCAGCACTGCCAGGGAGCACCGGCACTTGGCCTTTCAGAGGTCTTGTCCTTCCACCTCCACAATGTCTTTCTGATCCTTTGCATTGGTGTAAGGCCTAAGTATTCTGGCAGCTTGGTCAAAGTCCTGCTGCACGGTAGTCTTGTAACAGCAGGCAGGGACAGGCAATGGGCACCTCTGTGACAGAGCTGGCCTCCACAACAGCATTTCCATAAGGAAAGGTGATCTCTGAGCAGCACTGAGGGCTTAGGTCTTCTACCAAAGTTTCTCTAAAGAACATGCACAGAAAAGTGGCCTGCACTTGAAAACACCAGTATACAGCTAAATAATGCGAGTTTGCAGGGTTGGGGCATGCAGCAGTGTCCTCGCACAGCCAGGCCTCCTGCGAGAGACCTGAAGGACCAGAAGAGCAGGGTCTGGCCTGTGCCTGTGTTTGCTGGACACCCTGGAAGAGCTGCCTCAGGACAATCATCCGGGACTGGCCCCTCACAACCACCATTTCCAGCTCTGGCCCCTCAGCCCAGCTTGGAGAGGTTCTTTGTGCCTCCATGGAAGGTCACTGAATGAGTAGGTCAGAAGTCCATGTTTGCATTGTACAGATGAGATGTAAGCATGCACAGCACGTATGTGAGGTGAGAAGAACCTCAGTGAGCACAAGCACTATCAGCTATTCCTTGGGGTTCCATGAAGGCCTGTGGGACAGAGAGTGCCTCGAGGTCACTTCATGTTGGGAGTAACAACCCATGGGAAACCACCTGAATGCAGCAGTGGAATGTGCTCTGTGAACTAAGGTCCCTGTGTCCGGTCCTCATGCTGGGGGGCATGTCAGATGAGTGCAGAGCAGGGCAATACACTGCAGGCCTGGGAGGCTGGACAGGCACTATGAGCCCTGTGGTGCACTGTCTCTGGGTGTAAAAGGGAAAGACTCCATCTCTGAATACCCCTGCGTGCATCAGGAGTCCACAAGGCCAGCTCAGATGTGGACACCTGACAGAACCCTGATATTTCTGTGTGTGAGTCCAGGAACAATCCTCACGGGCCCAGTGAGATTCCCCTCAGCTGCCTCGGACATGCGCATTGCAAGTGCTCCTGTCCGCTATGTCACCCTTCTGGATTGTGCTCTCAAAAAAGCCAGACCAATCAGAGAGGTTCCAGGGTGCTTGCAAAAGGCAGGCATCAATCCCATCTTCAAGAAAGCAGGAACGTTAACTGGGAGAAATACAGGCTGGTCAGCCTACATCCGTCCCTGGAATGGGGATGGGACAATGTTCTCCTGCAGCCATTTCCAGGCACCTGAAGAACAACAAAGGGACTGATGAACCAAAATTGGCAGGGGGAAGAAAGGCATGCTGTGTACATGGAATTTAGCAAGGGCTTTGACATGGTCTGCCGTGGTGTCCTTATAGCCAGATTAGTGCTCTCTGGGCTGAAGAAGTGGACATTGGGTGGGAAGTTGGCTGGGTGACCAGGCCCAAATGTCATCAGTGGTCCAAAGTCCTCTGTGCAGGCAGCTACTAGTGGCAGTCCCCAGTGACCAGCACTTCGGCCAACACTGTGGAAGGTCTTTTTATCCCCCTGTAGGGTGTGCTGGAGCGCACTGTCAGCTCCTTTGTGGATGAAGCAAAGCTGGGAAGAGGCCTTTAACAGCCTCATCTGGTCAACCCTGCCTTGAGCAGGAGAGTGAGGCAAGGACATGTTCAGGGCTCTCTTCACACCTCAGTTATTCTGTGATTCCGTAGAGGTTTATGAAGACAGAATGGGTAAAGGAAGAAGAAAAAAAAAAAAGCAGAAGACTCATAAAATGTGCAAGAGAAATGTAGCAGTTCCTGTGAAGAATGTTTCTCTACTCAAATCATTAGTAGGACATATCTTTGATAAATTTGATAAAACAAGCATTCTGGTCAGGTCCTGGGCTGTAAGGAGCAGGATGGATGGGTATGGTATGATGAGGTCAGTTGTGTCTCAGAAACTGCCAATCCAGTAGGAAGCAGATGGCTGTGAAGGGGCCTGTGAGGGCAGTTCTGTCTCTGGAGGTGATAGGCCAGCAGCAGGAACATGGTGTGGTGGTGTGCTCTGCACCCCGCCCCTCACCTGACCTTTTCTGCAACCCTGCTCAAGCGATAACCACCAGTGGCAGTCGGGATGGATGCATCTGGTTATGATGGATGCACCCAGCTCAAGTGGGATTCGGGGGAGCCACAGTAGCCAGGGTCTGATTTATGGCACTGCGTCCACCTAACCACAGTGCTGGTCAATGCGAAACTCAAGTTAAATTTGGAAGAAACCAACATCTGCCATCGGTATGTAAGCATGACTGAGTCAGCCATCTTACCCCCATCAATAGTGAGCAGCCCAAGAGCCCTCTGAGCTCTCCTGCACGGCATTGGGCTGCACACCAGGATCACCCCTTTTGCAGGGACGCCTCTCAAGGTCACTCCTCAAGGTGAAGAGATCCCTTAACGCAACAGCATGCTAAGCTTTGAAACCTTGGCTAAGTGATAACAAGGACTGATCATGCATATGTAATCCTTTAGATATACACTATTGACCAAATGTGGGACAAGGATTGGACTGCACCACACCTAGACTCCTCTCTGAAGGTGGAGTTTAGAAAGTAAAGTGATCCTTTCCAAAACTCATGACTCCAATGTTGGGTCACCCTGACAGTTTGTCTGACTCTCTCCTCCATTCGGTAAATAACCAAATGTTCCTTACAACTGAATCTTCTTAAACCACTCTTGCATTTACCATTGAACCGTGTTAACTCACTGTTTTATATCTATAAAGTACATTTTTTCTTCTTTTCCACTCCCATATTCGACACCATCCTTATACCCTCCCATGCAAACAGTCCATCTCTCTTCACCCTTCCCTCCCTGGCCCTCGTTTGGCTTCCTTTGTACCCTCATCTGGTGCTTCTGAGCTTCTCACCATGGGAATTCCTGCCCTGGTCAGCAATGCCATTAACCTAGTACCTCCTTCTGTTATATGTAGTGTCCTGTCATTCCAGATGCTATTACCTTGTCAGAGGCACCACATGTCAAGGTGAGCCAACTCTATGCGCACATTAACAGCTGTCCAAACAGAGCTTCACTCCAGGGGAACTTAGGAAAACTCTTGGATTCATTCAGTAGAAATATCACAGACTTTTACAAGGAGAAATGACCAATCCTGTATCAGGGGCAGAATAATTCCCAAACCTGAGGCCAGGCTGGGACCTTAGCAGCTCAGGAGTGACCCTGAGGAGAAGGGCCTGGGCATGAAGAGGAATGCCCTGTGAGCCAGTGGTGCATGAATAAGGGCAGCTGCACACTGGGCTGCATGAGGGGGAGCATGGGCAGCCAGGCAAGGGAGTTATCACCCTCCTTGACGCAGCACTGCTGTGGCCACATCTGGACAAGTGTTTCTGCATGTGGGGCTCTGCAGTGTGGGAGAAAGATGAGGAAGTGGAGAGGTTCTAGAGGAGATTTTTCAGGATGTGTTTTGGTGCCTGTGTGGAGAAGCTGAGGGACCTGGGCTTCTTAAGCCTCATGAAGTGGAGGCTCACAGCTCCATAGTATAAGAATGCAACTCCCTGAAGCATGGTTTCAGAGATGATGGATATTTTCTTGGTAGTGGGAAGAGAGAGGGAAACCTCAACAAAGTGCATCTTGAAAGGTTCAGACTGGAGGGTATGAACAATAAGTCTCACTCAGAGGGTATCCTTGTGGTGCAGGAGGTCAGCCAGAGGGAGCATCAGCCCATGGCTTTGTTTTTCAAGCAACAGCCAAAGATGGGTGGAGAGAGACATCAGCAAAGGTCTAGAAATGCTGGTGTGATAGCTACGTGGGAAAGTAAGATGGGTGTCTACAGCCTGAAAGGAAAGAGCTGTAGGCATGGGACAGTGTGGGACAGACTGCAGTCAAGATGGCCGAGGGCTCTGTCAAGGCTGAAAGGTCACAGAAGACAAAGGTGTTTGTCCCTTTGGCTAGGACAGTTGCAACTGACGCTGAGGCCTGCCAGGAGAAACTGGATTTGGAGGCTCTGCTCTTGGTTTCCTCCTCAGCCCTCCTTGGCCAAACCAGGACGGGCTGTACAGTTTTCCTACACTTGGCATTGCTCACCCTCACACCCCACTGTCCCTCAGAAAGGGCCCTGAGCCATGCAGGAGGGACAGGATCTGCCTTCCCAGGGCCTGCGGGTCAGGGCTTGGCCTTTCTGCTGCCTAACACCAACCAAGAATTTGACAGTGTTGCAGCCACTTACACAGTGCCTTTGCCTCCCTGCAATTGTGGCCTACAACGAGCTGCTCTAACAAGTCCCTGGGGAGGCTCTGTCAGTAATGGCCCTTACTGGGGCCCATTACTGCTTCAAGGTACTTTGAATTTGGCTTCTGACTTGGACTTCCTCAGAGGTTTCTTCCACCTTGTCTCTGTATATCAGAGCTTCATGGACTCAGCCCCAAAGACACCATGCACTCCTGAAAACACAAAAATCCATAATGATCAAATTATCTTCATTCAACTTTCTTCAAGCCTTTAAACTTGTGCAGCTCCTTGGAGAGGTTTTAGAGTGTAGTTAAAGAGGAATATTTCAAAGTGCACATCCTCAAAATGATTTTTTATTTGGAAGGGTCTATTTTATTATTGTTCCTTGTAGAGAAGAGGGGATAGCAGCATTCTGCAATTGATCATGATCCCTCAAGATGTCTACTCAGGAGGTCTGGAGAGGCAGGAGAAGCAGTCCTTGGAGGTCTGACACTCTAGGGACAACCTTCCTCCACACCTCCACAACCCTGCCATTGCTCTCAATGCCCCCCTGGCACTTCCATCACTCTTCCTGACATCAGACTTCTCCACTGAAGCCTGCGGCTGCAGGCGACAGCTCCTTGGCACCATCTCCCCCCTGCCCTCCTTAGAGAACTGCATGCACACAGGCACTGAGGGAAGTTTTCCTATTGGCAAGCAAAGAAAAAGCCAAGGATGACCAAGTTCCATCAACAAAACTCACTCTTGCAAGCACATGCTCAGTACGGGCTGCCTCTAATGAGGTTGCCTTTAGACAAGGGAGAAGCTTAGGAGAGATATTTTAGGTAGGTGGATAAACAAAGGTAGATGGAAACACAATTAAAGAGTTGTCTGAGGAGAGAATTAGACTGCTGGAAGACAGGCAAACTTGTAACTGCCTGATGTCAAAGCAGCAACAGGCTGGGTGAAAGAATGTGAATGAAGAGAGATTAAGGGGAGGATAAAAACTGCAGAACAATGGAAAGGGCCTTTGTCTAGGCAGTCTGCATTTGAAAAGATAACATTAGCAATGGCTCTTCTATCAAGAAAGGTGAAGTTATATGAAAGATTAGAGAAATTAAACACACTGTGGAACAGGCAGAAGAGTGGTAATGAAGTTACACTGGATGATCTTTGGAATATCTCTCTTGAACGGTCATGGGATTGGTAGAGGTCTCTTTGCAAGTGAGGATAAGCCAATGTTGCACCCATCTTTGAAAGAGGCCAAAAGTGCAACCCAGAGAACCCCAGGCTGTACAAGCTCACTGTGGTGATGAGTGTGCCTTGGCATGAGTGCTCATGGGTGACATTTCTGGGAACGTAAAAGAGAAGAATGTGTCCCAGTGCAGTCAGCATGAATTATCCAAGGGTAAACCTCACCAACCTTATTGCCTTCATGAAGATGTAACTGCTTTTCTGCACAAGGAGAGAAGAGTGGGTGTCATTGACCTCCATTTCAGCAAGACTTTGGGCATGGTTTCCCTCGATATCCTTGTGCCCACGTTAGGCCATGACAGCCTGGATGGCGAGACAAAGAGCTGGGTAAAACACCAGTTGGATGATGAGGCTGAACAAGCAGCACTGAAGGGGTCATCCCCTCCCTGGAGGCCAGCAGGAGCCTTGTGGGGCAGCACAGGGGACTCTGCTGTGCTTGCTGAACACCTGTATCCATGACCCAGAGGAGGAACCTTCCACCACATTTGTCACTGGCACTAAATTGGGAGGAGAAATCCTGTGGCCTAGGGCTTCCCTTCCAGGGATACCTGACCAGCAGAAGGCCTGTCCTGTCAGGAACATGATGAGACAGAAGCAGGATAAAGGCCAGGTCCTGTGCGTGGGATAGCCTAACCCCCTGCAGTGGCAGGGCCTGGGGACTACCTGGCTGGGGAGTGGCTCTGCAGAAAAGGCCCTGGTGGTGCTGGGGGACAGAAGGCAAAATCTGATCCAGCAGCGCAACTTGGTAGCAAAGACAGGCAGAATTGTCTGGGAGTCTTCCTGCACTGGAGGAGGGAGTGAGCATCTGTGGTGTTTCTGGGCCATTGGCTAGAGATAATCACCACAGCAAGGAAGATGTTAACTGGCAGTGATTTCAGTAGGAGGAGAGTCATCGAGATGCACAGGGGCTGGATCACTTGACTGGGTGGAGCAAGTGCAGGGAAGGGCCTTGTTCAACCTGCAGAAGACAAGGCCTTGGGAACCTCTTGGTGACCCGCCAGTCCC
>NW_009258638.1:51274-54393 GCF_000687185.1 Egretta garzetta
AATAATCTGTCTTGGGATCTCAGTCAATGGAGATTTCCGATAGTTGTCATGGCAAGGCCACGAGGACCTGATCGAGCTGGAGCTGCCTGAGAATGAGCATGGCTGAGACCAACTGTGGCAAGAGCCATGGGACTTGGTGTATAATGAGTGTCAGTAGGAAACTGGTTGCCTTTTTATTAATGATGGCAGTGGAGTTGGGTATGAGTGAGCCCCAAAGGAGGACAGGGGTGATAATTGCAACTAAGGTCCCTCCTCAGGGCTGGGGTGTATGACCAGAGACAGAAATGGCTGGTGTGTGAGATTGATCTGGGACAGTTTTGGTGGGGAAGCTTCCCCGGGGCGTCCAGGGAACATGGCACAGACCAAACTCTTCTGCCCCTTTGATGCCTTGCATCCTTCAGCGTGTCACCTGGCTCTGCACCGTGGCTGCCCCTATGCTGCACACTCACACAGCTGAGCTCTACAAGGGTGTTTTTCTCTCCCCAGGGTCTTTCCAGCACAGCACAGCCCCTCCCCAGGCTCTCCCCACTCCCTTGCCCTCTCCCCTGCCCAGGCCAGCAGAGCAGCCCAGTCTGGGCTGGCTCCGTGTCACTGCCCACCGCAGGGAGCTGCAGAGCTCTGGGCATTCATCCCACAGCCCCAAACCCTCTGAAGGGCACAGCAGGTTCTGGGCAGCAGAAAGGGGAGTTCAGGCTCCCCATCAGCCCCAGCACTGGTGCTGGCCCCAAGGGCATGAGCAAACAGAGGCTACTCATTCCATGACTCTCCTGAATTTTTTAGGAGATTCCCAACCCTGACTGCATTTGCCCCCTCCTCAGATCCTACCAGCCCCACTGCCCATGACCACACCAGAGTCCTGGCCCTGGGGGTCCTCAGGGAGCTCCTGCATCTCTCCAGTCTCCCCTCCCTCTACCTGCTGAGTCCCCGCTGACTCCCATTGCGCTGCAGAGTCCTTGTTCATGCATACCTTGATTAAGTGTTTTCCTTTTGGGGGACTTCATGTTTGAGGGTGTTTCACCTTCTGAGTCTCCATTCCTTCAAACCCCAGGGCATGTGATGAGTCCCCATCCCATTTTCACCCCTTCAAATTCATTTCAGGAGAGTCCTATCATAAAGGATGCATCCTGAGGAGATAGCGTGAATCTCATAGACCATCTACCCTGCCTTTGGACACTAAGAAAATCCTTTAAATCTGTAATTTTTGGTCATATGGAATCCAAAGTTACCATGAGCTTAACCCCAAAAACACTGAGAGAAAAAAAGAACAAGAGAAACATTAGAAGTCCAATTCCTTGGACATTTTCTTAAAAGCAACATTGGATGAAGAGCCCAGCCTTCAGGCACTATACCCAGGAAATCCTCTTTTATTGAAGAGCTGCTACCTGACAGGCAAAATGTGACACAGTGTTCTGCAAGTGTCAGACACAACAAAATCAAACCTCAACAGAAGAAGTATGAACACAGAAAATTATATCTATGTAGAATTATCACAAGGGAAAAAGCAGACTCATGGCATAAAATAACGTCTGGGAAATGTGAAGAGGAGAAGCAGCAGGCTATTGTCAGTGCACACATTGGATCAGTTTCCAGAGGGCATCCTTGAGCTCCTGGTTCCTCATGCTGTAGATGAGGGGGTTCACTGCTGGAGTCACCAGTGAGTACAGCACAGCCACCACCAGGTTCAGGGAAGGAGAAGAAATGGAGGGGGGCTTCAGGTGGTCAAACACTGCAGTGCTGAGAAACAGGGAGACAACAGCCAGGTGAGGGAGGCACATGGAAAAGGCTTCGTGCCGCCCCTGCTGAGAGGGGATCCTCAGCACAGCCCTGAAGATCTCTACATGGGACAGCACAATGAAAATAAAAGAGCCAAATGTAATACAGACACCAACCACAGGAAGCCCAACCTCCCTGAGGTAGGCATTTGAGCAGGAGAGCTTGAGGATCTGGGGAACTTCACAGAAGAACTGGTCCACAGCATTGCCTTGGCAGGGGGGAATGAAAATGTATTGGTCGTGTGCAGCACAACATTGAGAAAGGCACAGCCCCAGGCAGCTGCTGCCATATGGACACAAGTTCTGCTACCCAGGAGGGTCCTGTAGTGCAGGGCTTGGCAGATGGCAGTGTAGCGGTCATAGGCCATGACAGTGAGAAGACACATTTCTGCTGACATCAAAAAGAAAAACATAAAGACTTGAGCAGCACATCCCCAGTAGGAAATGGCCCTGGTGTTCCACAGCGAATTGGCCATGGATTTGGGGACAGTGTTTGAGATGGATCCCAGGTCAAGCAAGGAGAGGTTGAGGAGGAAGAAGTACGTGGGGATGTGGAGACGGTGGTTGCAGACTATGGTGGTGATGATGAGGCCATTTCCCATGAGGGCAGCCAGGTAGATGCCCAGGAAGAGCCAGGAGTGCAAGAGCTGCAGCTCCTGTGTATCCGAGAATGCCTGGAGGAGGAACAGTGTGATGGAGCTGCTGTTGGACATATTGTCCCTCTGGGCATGGGGATCTGTTCAAGGAGGTAAAGGAAGTGAGAAGTTAGGACAGACTTCTTTTTGAAAAATGTATTCAATTTCTTATAGAAACCCCCCAAATCCCCTTTGCTATTTCAGGAGAGCCATCAGTTAGCTCTGATTGATGCTGGCTGAGGGTGACCCAGGGAGCAGGAGGCTCTTCTCTAGGGTCTACAGGAGTCTGTCCTGCCCTCCAGAAATAGATAAAGAGGAACATGGGGTGATATCAGTTCTCTACTGCAGAGCAGAGCTGTGGGGATTTTGTTTTGTGTCTTCTCTTCCAGTTGCCCCACCACAGCTCAGGAGTGGTCCTCATGCAGAAATCCCCGGCATTTCTGCTGCAGTGACAGGGAAATCTTGTGGGTCTTGAGAGGCAAAGGGAATGTCCCGGAGTGCAGAGGGAGGACAGACGCTCTGTCCATCAGCCCTGCTCTCAGCTGCCCTGTGCTGGCAGCTCTTTCAGCTCCAGGACTATCGTACTCGGGGGTTCCCCCCAAAAGAAACAGGGCACTGCTGGGAGCAGAGGAATCAGGTTCCCAAGTGCAGATCTCCAGACCCCTCAGCCCATCATACCTGCATAGGATCTCAGCTCTGCCCTCCCAACCAG
>NW_009258638.1:54547-55934 GCF_000687185.1 Egretta garzetta
CCCAAAGGGTCACAGGGGGCGAGTGGGATGCTTTTCCTCCATGGACAGACGTGCATGGCAGGGCACACAGTGTTGGTGTCTGAGCTGCACTTGAATCCTCACCCCCCAAACACCCCAGGGAGTGTAACAGTAAGACCAAGGGTGGCAAGGAGAAGAGGAGAATATACCCAAGTGTGCCTTTGCAACGGGGGCAAGAGAGGGAGACACGGTCAGACATGAGAGTTTCTCTCCTCTTTGGTGGTCAGGCTGCTCATGGCCAAGTCTCCATGACACTGAGGGCAGAGTCTCTGCTGTGTGAGTGAGGAGACCAGGGGGTGGCTCCAGGGAAAGCGTCTGCACTGCAGGGGATGGCAGGGAGATGCCTGAATCCCTCCTCCCACGGCATTTCTAGCAGCACTTCTCTCTTCCTTCCTGCCCACGGCGCTGCTGCCTCAAGCTCTTCTTGACCAAGACATGTTTCTCTGTCCCCACCTCTCCTCCCTCTGCATGCTCACAGTCCCCATCCCTCCTGCTCAGCTCTGCCCTGCAGACATCTCCTGGCAGCAGGACACTGCCCAGGGACATCTCCATGTGTGCAGGGGGTAAGGATGAGCTTAGAGAAGTGCCAACGAGAGTTGGGGTCTCATTGCCTACCCCAGAGCAGAGAAATAAATTCCCATCTCCCACTGCCCACCCAGCCAACCATGAGGAGAAAAATCAAAGCACAGATTTCTACCCTTTCAGGGAATGCCCTACCTTGAGAATCCATCTTTAAAATGACCAGCATGCAAATGTCCTCTGGGTGATCTAGAGGTCTAAGCAGCTCTGACCCATGCTGCACCCTGTGGACAGTAGGAAGATCCTACCCAGACAGGGGTCAATGCGTCTACGCACTGCTTCTCCCCACAGTATTTTGTGGAGCTTCCTGGGCAGACAGAGTGCTGACTCCGGCTGGCAGCAGAGTCCCTGCCCCAATGAACAGCTCCCCTCAGCCACCAGGACAAACCTGGGTAATACTGGCTGTACACCCAGGTGCAAATGCCTGGAGTCTTCCACAGGAGAAGGAAGCCATCATGCCCTGTCCATCTGATGGTGCAGCAGGGAGTCCCTGCTCTGCAGCACATCCTCCTTCACTATCTTAGAGAATATCCAAGATATCGGAAGTTTCTTTGCAATTCTATGCTAGGGAAACTATGAGGGTCCTCCTGAAAGATCATATCTGCTGTGGGATGTACCAGCTTCTGAATATCCCTCCAGGAACAGCAGCCACACTGTCCTGCAAGAAGAGACTTACCATGTAAAGGACTCTGAAGATTTCTTCCCCATTGAGCTCTCAGCGTCCTCCCACCCCAAACAGCCTGTAGCATCTCTCCTACTTCTCTCCTCTCCCATCACTGCCTGAGAGCAA
>NW_009258638.1:67124-67411 GCF_000687185.1 Egretta garzetta
GTCCTGGAGCTGAAAGAGCTGCCAGCCTAGGGCAGCTGAGAGCAGGGCTGATGGACAGAGCGTCTGTCCTCCCGCTGCACTCCGGGACAGTCCCTTTGTCTCTCAGGACCCACAAGATTTCCCTGTCAGTGCAGCACGAATGCCAAGGATCTCTAATCCCAGGGGTTCCTAAGAGAACACACTTTGATTTCTCTCAGAGAAGTCTGCCCTAATTTCTCATTTCTATTATTTCTTTTTTACAGATCCCCCAGCCCAGAGCGACAATATGTCCAACAGCAGCTCCATCA
>NW_009258639.1:0-608 GCF_000687185.1 Egretta garzetta
CCAGTACCCACACACGCGTGTGCACGGATCCAGTACCCCCCCACATGTGCACGGATCCAGCACACACACACGTGTGCACACACACGTGCAGGGATGGGGCGTGAGCGGGCACACGCGTCCATGGCTCAGACCATGCACGGCTCAAGCACGGGCGTGCGCACACGCATGTGCACGGAGCCAGCACGCCTGCGCCCGCACGCACAGCTGCAGCACACGCACACGTGCAGGCACACGCGCGCGCGCACAGCCCAGGCACATGCACCCCCCCCGCTCCACGCGCACAGATCAGGCGCCCACGTGCACACCCATGTGTGGGGATCGGGCAAACCCCGTGTGCGCACACACGTGTGTGCATGGATGGGGCAAATGCACGCCCGGCCCGGGGGCACACATGCACACGTGTGGACGGGGTGCACATGCGCGTGCATGCATCAGAGACAGGGAGTGCGCACACGTGTGCACACGCGTGCATGGGTCATGCACACGCACGCGCGGATCTGGGCACTCTGCGCCCACCCGTGTGCGTGGGGCAGTTGCACGCGTGCGCACGCAGCTGCCCGCGCCTGGCCAGGGCGCACACGCCTGTTACACACGCAGACACACGTGGG
>NW_009258639.1:1437-2169 GCF_000687185.1 Egretta garzetta
TCATCACCGGCACCTCACCCCCAAAGGTCTCCACCCCCAGGATCTCCCCCCAGCCCTGTGAGGCTTCTCCTCATGCCAGCATCTGTTTACTCTGGTGCCTACTGACAACTGGCCTCACCAGCTCCCATCGCTGCAGGAGAAGGCTGGGCTTGGGCCATCCCGGTGCAGGGTTCCCCCCATTTTGGGAGCTGCACCAGTACAGCACCCCCAGGCTCCATCACCCCTGACCCACACCCTCCCTGCTCCTGCAACCCATTGCAGAGGCTCACCTCACGTGGCCCCGGGACGCTGTGGGTGTTGTGGGGGCTGAGTCCCTTCCTGGGCAGGGCCCCTGAGGTGGGATGCAGGCCCCCAGTACAAGCGGGATGCTGACCCACAGTAAACACCCATGTGGGCCATCACTAGGTCTCAGAGTGAACACCCCTGCAGGCTGCTTGGCTGAGGACTGCGCCCGCCCTGCTAACCTCTCCCTGAGCACCCGAAATGGCGGCAATGTGCCCCTGCAAGGGGGTATAGGGGGCCACCTGTCCCGCAGACAGGCAAGAAAACCATGAGGCCAATCATTAGGTTTCAGAGTGAACGCCCCAGCTGAAGTCACTCCCTCCCTGTGACTCCACCAGCACCCATGGGTGCCCCCCCCCACCCCGGCGCAGCACCTTACCTGGGGTGACAAGTGGGTGGGTGGCAGCAGGGGCAGCAGCACGGGCCAGGGGGTGGGTGGGGGCGTCGGAC
>NW_009258639.1:2508-2775 GCF_000687185.1 Egretta garzetta
CTGGGAGGGGTGCGAGGGACAGGCACCCGACAGGCTCCGGGCACCCCCAGAGCGTGTGTGGGGGCACCCTATAGGGTCCTGACACCCCCCAAAAGGGAAAGATCACCCTCCCGGGCTTGGGCACCCCGCAGTGGGGCTGTGGGTGCCCCTGTGGAATCTGGGTACCCCACAGTGGGGCAATGGGTGCCCTATGGGTCCTGCCCACCCCACTGTGGGGTGACAGGGCCCTATGGACACTGGCCACCCCCCAGCGGGACTGTGGGGTCC
>NW_009258639.1:3778-6366 GCF_000687185.1 Egretta garzetta
CACCTGATGTCTGCCCTGAGCTTTGGCACAGCGTTATGGCTGGGGTGCCGGCATGCCTGTGGGGCTTCTGCATCCCCCCCTCGCTGTGTTTGGGATGGGGATAAGACCCCTCCCCAACCCCTTCCCCTCGAAGGGTCCTGGGGGGAGGTGTCTCCCACCCAAGGGTGCACCCATGGGTGCCATCCGGTTGCAGGGGGCTGGGGCTTGCACCCGCGTGGTCACCCAGCGTGGCACCTCCGGCACAGCCAACCCCTTCGCCACACTTCAAAGGCCCCGGGGGGGTCACGGCTTCCGGCCGTGCCCCCCATGCTGATGGCGGGGGAGGAGGAGGAGGATGGCGGGAGGGAGGAAGGCCAGGGTGAGGCCCCGGGCCACATCCTGCCCCGGGTGCTGAGGGAGGAGCCCTCAGCTCAGGGAGAGATGGGGAAGGGCAGGAGGGACAGAAAGAAGGGTGGACAGATGGATGGAGAGAGGTAGGGAAGGGCTGAACGGACAGGAGGACGGAGGGAAGGGAACGGTAGAAGGAAGGACGGACAGAGGGATGGCTGGAAGGAAGGGACAGACAGAGGTAAGGAGGCAGGGATGGACAGAAGGATGGACAGGAGGAGGAGAGGGATGAAGGGACAGAAGGAAATGAGGAAAGTAGGAGAGGGACAAAGGACAGGAGGGAAGGACAGATGGAAGGAGGACTGGACAGAAGGAAGTAGGAAAGGGATGGATAGAAGGATGGATGGAAAGGGAGGGAAGGACAGACACAGGAAGGGATGGAAGGAAGGATGGACAGAAAGAGGAAAGGGATGGAAAGAGGGAGGGAAAGAAGGACAGACAGAAGAAATAAGGACAGACGGAAGGATGGATGAAAGGAGGAAACAGACCAAGGACAGGAGGGAAGGACGGATGGAAGGGACAAAAGGATGGAGGGAAAGACAGATGGACAGGAGCGAGAAAGGGTGGAGAGATGGAAGGAATGCTGGATGGAAGTGGGAGAGGGACATAGGGGTGGAAGGAAGGATGGAGAGGGAGAAGGGAAGCAAAGATGGAAGGAAGGACAGACGGAAGGAAGAAAAGGGCCAAACGGACAGAAGGATGGGGACAGAAGGACGGGTGCCGTGAAGGTCACGGGGGGGTTGGGAGGCTCTGTGGTCACTGACAGCCACCCATGGCCACTATGTGCCGGTGGCCCCACGCATGCCAAGGGACCTCCCTCTGGTCACCTGCCTGTGAAGTTGAGCCCCGGCGCTGTCGGGCAATGGGTGCCACCACCCCGAGTGCTACCATGATGGGTACCACCATGACAGGTGTCACTGCCACAATCGGTGCTGCTGCCATGATGGGAGCCAATGCCATGAGTGCCACCATGACGGGTGCCACCACCCTGAGTGCCACCATGATGGGTGCCACCACCACAACAGATGCTGCCACCATGACGGGTGCCAGCGCTGTCGGGCAATGGGTGCCACCACCCCGAGTGCTACCATGATGGGTACCACCATGACAGGTGTCACTGCCACAATCGGTGCTGCTGCCATGATGGGAGCCAATGCCATGAGTGCCACCATGACGGGTGCCACCACCCTGAGTGCCACCATGATGGGTGCCACCACCACAACAGATGCTGCCACCATGACGGGTGCCACCACTGTGAGTGCCACCATGATGGGTGCCACCACCATGATGGGTACTGCCATGATGGGTGCCACCACCCTGAGTGACACAATGACGGGTGCCATCACCACGACGGGTGCCACCATGGCAGCACCAGGGACAGCAGAGCTGGGTGCTGCAGACCATGGACAGCAGCCACAGCGGGTGGCCTTGGTGGCCACAGTGGGTGGCCTTGGTGGCCACACCACAGCACGACCCCAACAAACCACATCAGCCACCTTCAGCTACGGCATGGCAGCAGCGATGTCCCCAGCCTTGGTGGCCTGGGGGGTTGTGTCCCCTGAGGGTGTTGCTGCCCTGAAGCACGTGTGGGACGTGCCCATGGCCATAGGGGTGGCCACGCGTGTCCCACCACTGCTGCACGTGGCCCATGACACTTCCCAGCCCCGTGTCTGTCTGCGGCGCGTCTGCCATGAGCTGGAGAAATTTTGGGAAGTGCTTTCTCCCGCCAAGTGCCCATGGACTTTTTTCTTTTCCCCCCACCAGAAGAGCTTGGTGGCATCTGGGTGACATGGGGCCACCACGGTGACAGACACAGGGGGACCAGGCCAGGCCCATCCAGAGCCAAAACCATCCCCCCGGGAGCATGGCGCAGGAAGCACCTGGCAGCTCCCCCCCCCCCCCGCCGTGGGTCCGAGCCTCCTAAAAAAACGTGACAGTGGAAATGTGCTTCCAGCCCCTGCAACCCCCCCAAACCCCATTAAAACCACCCAGAAAAATAAAAGGGGAAGAATTGTGGCACCTCTGGGTGATGGCAGGACCCACCATGGCTGGGGAGGCACATGGGGGGGTCCCACAGCTGGGATGGGAAGGAGCTGTGGGGCTGGAACACCCTGAGCTGAGCCCAAAATGGGGGGGCAAAATAATGGGGGGGGGAAATAAGGGGGGATGCAATTGGGGGATGGGATAGAATGGAGGGGGGC
>NW_009258639.1:7509-9198 GCF_000687185.1 Egretta garzetta
GGGATGGTGGCACCAGTCCCCATGTCTGCCAGGCATCACCCAAGGTCACCCCAGGGTGCCCAGGGCTGGTACCAGAGGGACACTGTGGTGCAGGGGCAGTGGCACCGGTCCTGGGTGCTGCCTGGGGTCACCCAAAAGTGCTACCGGGATGCCCAGGGCCGGGCAGGCGCTGGAGGACGCCGTGCTGGGAGGCCCCGCTCCTGTCCCTGTGTCCCCACTGCCGAGAGGTGGCACCCCGAGGTCCAGTCCAGGGACAATGCCACTGGTGGGGACGTTATTTGCAGAAGGGATTTGGGGCGCTGACTGTTGGGCGGTTAATTGCACCTAATTAGCTGCGGGCTAATTGACACCTCTCCATCTGGGGTGCCCCAGAGAAACCTGCAGCCCCAAGCTGTCAGGTGACCCCCAAATTTCCCCAGGGCTGGATGGAGCCAGAGCTTGGTGGGTTCATCCCTGTTTTACCGAAACCGGGGCAGGAGCTGGACTTTGGACCCATCCGCCCAGCAGCGGGTTGGCAAATCAATCCAGCAAGGGGAAATAGTGCCAGGCTGGAGGGGCCGGAGGGGCCGGCCGTGCCGCGAGCTCAGCCGTGCCACCCCAGTGTGGGAAAGAGAAAGATTTGCTCCTAAAGGGCTTGGGGGTTTGCAGCGGGGCTTCTGGGTTTGCAACGGGGCTTGGGGGTTTGCAATAGGGCTTGGGGATTTGCAGAGGGGCTTGGGGGTTTGCAAAGGGGGCTCAAGGGTTTGCATGTGGGGCTTGAGGGTTTGTAAACAGGACCGAAAAGATTTGCAAAAGGGGCTTGAGGATTTGTGAAGGTGACTTGTGGGTTTGCAAAGGGGACTCGCGGGTTTTCATGCAGGACTTGGGGGTCTGCAAGCAGTGTGTGAGGTTTGCAAAGGGGACTCGAGGGTTTGCGCATGGCACTTGAAGAACTGCATGTGGCACTCGAGAATCTGCACGTGGGGCTCGAGGATTTGCAGAGGGACTCGAGGACTTGCAAAAGGGACTTGAGTATTTGCAAACAGGACTCAAGGACTTGCAATGGCACTTGTCAGTTTGCAATGGGGCTGGGGTTTGCAAAGGTGGCTCGTGGGTTTGCAAAGGGAACTCAAGAATTTGCAAAAGGGACTGAAGGATTTGCCCCTGTGGCTTGAGGATTTGTAAAAGGGACCTGAGGGTTTGCAAAGGGGACTCGAGGATTTGCCACAGGGGCTTGTGGCTTTGCAATAGGACTCAGGGGTTTGCAAAGGGCACTCGAGGAATTGCATGTGGCAGTCAAGAATCTGCATGTGGGGCTCAAGGATTTGCAAAGAGACTCGAGGATTTGCAGAGGGGACTCATGGGCTTGCACCATAGGGCTTGAGGGTTTGCAACCAGGACTCACGGAATTACACATGGGGCTTGAGGACTTGCAAAAGGGACTCGAGGATTTGCAAACGGGACTTGTAGGTTTCCACGTGGGACTTGAGGGTTTGCAGAAGTGGCATGAGGATCCACAGCAGGGCTTGAGAGCTTGCAGAGGGGGCTTGTGGGTTTGCAATGGGTCTTTGGGGTTTGCGCATGGGGCTAGAGATTTCCAAAGGGGACTCGAGGATTTGCAAAAGGCTCTTGCAGGTTTGCAGTGAGACTGCAGGATTAGCATGTGGGGCTGGTGGACTTGCAGTGGGACCCGTGGGTTTGCAAGTGGGG
>NW_009258639.1:9487-10280 GCF_000687185.1 Egretta garzetta
CTTTGGGCTTCCTGGCTGCTGCCACGAGGGGGCGATGCCTTCCCTCCCACGCCGAGCCTGGAAAAGACCTGGATGAGGCAGGATTTATCCCTTTTTTCCCTTCCATCCCCTTCCTCCCCCCGCTTTTCCCTCCTTTCTTTCCCTTTTCCCCCCTTTTCCCTTCTCTTTTTTACCCCCCCCCCCCTTTTTTCCCCTTCTTTTTTTCCCCAGGACCTGCTGGGATTCAGGGACCTCCCGAGCATCCCTGCCCACACCAAACCCACTCGCCCACCATTGCACGACCCAAATCGTGCCCTTTTCAGCTCCCCCGCCCCCCAAAAAGCAACACTGGGTGATAACATCATGGACCACAGCAGCGATGGGGCAGGTGCTCCCCATTGGGTACCACCATGATGCCCTCCAGCATCCTTAGCCCCTGGAGATGTGGCTTCATTTTGGGGTACCCCACCCCACATCCCACCCCTCATCCCCAGCTTCGTAGCTCTGCATTGAACACCCCCCCCCCCAAAAAAAAAAAAAATAAAAAATTAAACCCAAGCAATGCCAAGATCCAGGCGTCCTGATGCTCCTTGTGCATCCCGCTGGCACTGCGCCACGATGATGCTGGTGGGATGTAATTCCTGATCGCTCCAGGGAACTGGGCAGGAAAAGCTTTTAAGCAAAAATCTGTATTGTTTCCACCCAGCGGGGCAACCATTCAACCTCAAAACACGCTCAGGGTTGGGTTTCCAGTCGGAAATTTCCCTCCAAAGGTACAAAAAGCAACATTTGGCCCCAAAAATGAAATGGGGGG
>NW_009258639.1:10298-17953 GCF_000687185.1 Egretta garzetta
GGGGGGGGAAGAGAAAAAAAATTCCTCCGCCTCCCCGCGCATTCGGGCTCTGCAAATATTTATGTGGTTCAAAAAGGTCCCAAGGGAACAAAGCACGGACGCGACGCGTCCCCCCCCCGAACAATGAAGCCGGATATTTTCTGATGTGAGTGGAGCCGAGGCCGGAGCTGGTTCATATCCGCCTACCTGCAGCCTTCAGCTGGTTTAAAACCCTCAAAAAAAGGGCAAAATCTTATTTTGGGGGGGGGGGGGGAGGGGGTTTTTTGGGAAAAAAAGGTTTTGGGGAAAAAAGGAGGGTTTTTTTTCAGGAAAGAAAGGCTTTTTTTTGGGAAAAAAGGGGCTTTGCATGAGTGCCAGGCTTCCACCTCCCTGCAAGCATCCCTAGTGTGTTGGGGGGTCACACCGTGGTGATCCCCAAGTTGCTGATGCACGGTGTTGCTGCGTCCCTTCCTTAACGAAGGCAGACAGTTTAATGAGGCTGGGAACTCATTATCCCCCGCTGGGATGCCAAGGGACCCCCATCCATCCCTGCTTCCCTCGCACGAGCATCCTGGGGTGCAAAGGTGGCTGTGATGAAAGGTTAAATAAATATTTTGAGTCAGCTTTGGGGTTTTATTTCATTTATTTGCAATGGATTTGGGTATTTTTCCAAAGGAAATCATAGGCTGACGTGGTTCCCTGCCCCCCCGCAGCCTCCATGGCTTCTGGATGCTGCAAATTGGGGTTTTTTGCACAGTTTTGCCTGGTTGCAGGGTGGGGGGTTTTGGTTTGCTTTGGTTTGGTTTTTTTCCAGTCTCCCCCATTTTTGCCCCAAATCCTTCGGTTTCTTCTCACCAAGCAGAAATTGCAATTTCCATCCACTTGGTGTCAGCTCCAGCCCCCTCTCCGGCCCTGCCGTCCATCCGTTCGTCCGTCCATCCCAATCCATCAGCATTGGCTTATCTGGGGGGGATGCATTCACCTCCCTGCAATTATAGCCTTAATTTACCAGCGATAACAATTGCTGGGTCATGAATATCCTATAGGATCCCTATGGGAAGGATCCAGCCTCTATTTTTTGGCTGGAAATCCTGCCAGGGACCGAATCGGCGCTGGGAACTGAGCGCCTTTTAGTGCTTTAAATCTGCTTCTGCCTCCCATGCATCATCTCCTTTGGCAATTAAATCACACCAATGAGTTTGGAAACGGCTTAACCTCTGGGATGGGGGGTGGTGTCCCCTCCCAAAACGGAGCTGCTGCTCTAGGTTGCAATGTGAATAGTTTTTCCCTAGCATGTCAAAGCTGAGCGCTGCTGGGGTATTTACTGCCGAGGTATTTAGCATTGATGCATTTAGCATTTGGGGACTTCAGCACCGGGGCATTTAGTGTTGGTGCATTTAGTCCCGGGGCATTTACCTCTGGGGCACTAAATATGGGTGCATTTTGCACTGGAGCATTTAGCATTGCTCCCGGGGTGCTGCGTTGCACACATGCCCCAGCCCGGCACCGGCAGCAGCTGGGGCACTGAGGAGTTTAGAGATGTGAGGGATTTACATTTTTCATACCCAGACCCCAGGAGAAATCTGGGATTGGGGCCAAGCCCAGGTTTTCTCACCCTGTGAAACTGGTGCCCCTGGTGCTTCCAGCACCCTGGGAGAGAAGCGGCTCCAGCCCAGATTGCAGTGGGCTCCGATTTTCTAAAAAGCAAATAAACCTTCCCTAGCAGAGTTTGAGCCTGGACACGGGCAGCCTTCCCCAAATTGCAGTGCTGGGGAGAGGGTTGCAAGACGGGGGGAGGTTTGCAATGTTGGGGAGAGGGTTGCACCGCTGGACACTGCACTGCTGCCCACAGGGCCACAGGATCTCCACCACCACCTGCTTTTCCTCGGCTGGGGACGCTCAGGGCAGGGTTGCCCCAGCACCATCCCTCTTCGTCCTCCTCCTCCTCCTCCTTCCCTGCCCTGGCCCAGCGGTGTCCAGCTCTGACTGTGGGAAATGTGGCGGATCCAGCAGGGAGCAGTGGTAACACACTGTCATCGTGCTGCCTCCTCCTCGCCCATCCCAGCCTTTCCAGCAAATTTTAATTTCCCTGGAAAGAGAAAAGTGGGATTTGCCCTAAATTTTGAGCTTAATTAATAACCCCCCTCATTTTTTCCTGGTGGTGGAGGTGGGAAGGGAGGGGATGGAGCTTGCAGCAAAGACCTACAGACTGTATCGAGACTGGTAATAGCAAAGAAAATAAAAAAACTGGTAATAATGAAAAAAAAACCCTTGTAAAAATAAATTATAAGCTTCTTATTAAATTATTCTGCCCCGCTGGAGCTCGACACCCATCGCCTTTGATCCTCCCGGTCCTGTCCCGTTCCCAGCCCATGGGACGGGGTGAAGGAGACCCGGATGGTAATGGGCACTGACAGCTTGGAAAAGCGAGACGGACGCTTCGTTAATGAGTGCTAACAAGGCCAGGGGGCCCGACGAGGCTGTCGGCAGGTTCTGCTGAGCCGGCTGGGTTGGGAGCATGGGGGTGACATCCCGGCGAGACGTTGGGCTTTGCGAGGGGGATGCTACAAGGTTTTTCTCTTTTGGCTTTTGTGCACCCATCATTTTTCCAACAGGAAAGATTTAATTAAAGAAAATTTGACTGGAGATAGGGCTTGGCGAGCTGGGGGCTTGGGTGGCTTCTGCAGTAGGGTGGGGTCCAAGGCTGATAGCCCAGGCTTCCAGCGAGCTTGCAATGAGCTTGCATGGGCTTGCAACAGGTTTGCAATGGGCTTGCAAAGGGCTTGCTTGCAAGGGGTTTGCGATGAGTTTGCATTGTGCTTGAAATGAGTTTGCAATGGGCTTCCAAGGGGTTTGCAATGGATTTGCAATGGGCTTCCAAGGGGTTTGCAAGGGGCTTCCAAGGTTTCCAGTGGGCTTGCAACAGGCTTGCAACAGGTTTGAAGCAAGGAGTTTGCAATGGGCTTGCAAGGGATTTGCAATGAGTTTGTAAGGGGTTTGCAATAAGCTTGCAGTGGGCTTGCAAGGGACTTACAAGGGGGTTGCAAGGGGCTTGCTTCTATCCATACGGGCAGCTCAAACTACTAGCACATCTCGGGAAGCCAAATCCCAACTCCTGATTTTTGCACCTTCTCCCCATGAGTGGGCTGGACAGAGCCAGCGCCGAGGCTTCCCAACGCCCTCGTGATGCTTCCACCATTACCAGGGCTGTCTCTTTTTTTAGACCATCCAGGAAGAGAGAGGTTTTATTTCCAGCCACCCCCCTGCCCTTTGCTTTGTTTTCTGTGATTTAAGGAAAAGCATCTGCAAAAGTGGGAGATGAAAGAGTCGGCTGAAGCCAAGGTTGGGTGGAAAAACCCTGTGGTGCTGCAGAGTGGGAACCTGAAGGTGTGACAATGGTGGCATGGGGAGGCAGGGCGGCCGAGATGGAGGAAGGCCTGGAGCCTCTGAGTAACTGCAACCAGAAGGGAGGGGAGTCCAGGCTGGGAAATTCAGCCCAGGGAGGCTTGGAGCCGCGGGCGTCCTTTGATCCAGGCATCAGTGCCCAGCTTCCTCCTTCCCTCGATGGTGGGGATGCGATAGGCTTACAACGGGCTTACAACGGGCTTACAACAGGCTTACAACGGGCTTGCAATGGGCTTGCAATGAGCTTGCAAGGTCCTTGCAAGGGCCTTACAATGGGCTTGCAACAGGCTTGCAAGAAGCTTGTAATAGATTTACAATAAGCTTGCAACAGGCTTGTAATGAGCTTGTAACGGGCATGCAGTGGGCTTTTAATAGGCTTGCAATGGGCTTGCAATGTGCTTGAAGTGGCTTGCAACCAGCTTGCAACAGGCTTGTAATAGGCTTGCAATGAGTTTCCAAGGAGCTTGCAACGGGCTTGCAACGGGATTGCAAGAGGCTTGCAATGGGTTTGCAACGGACTTACCCTGGGCTACTCCCCTCACACCTGAGTGGTGTCACCTCTCCCGCTGGTTCCCCCACCCTCGCCTTGCCCCATTTAAGCCAAATATTTGGTGGCTCAAGGAGCAGATCCCAACTTCCATGCTTACCAAGGGACTTCTGGCACGTGGGGAGGGGGACGGAAATTAAAGAGCATTGCTCCATGCCGTTTTCCACCCCAAGAAAGACCATAAACCCACCATAAATCCCACCATAAATCCAATTTATGGTGGGAAATGCTTGGATTTCTCCTGGAAAACACTAACAGAGGGTCCTAGCACCGCAGCTGAGCAAGAACGGTGCTGGGATAGTAAAGGTGAAGCCCCCCAAATGGATTTATAGATCTACGAGAGCCGCCAGCAACGACCTCCAGGTTCATCGCCGCTTCTCCTGCAGCATCATCTGAGGTTGGGATTTTTTGGGAAAGGCTGGAAAATGATGCTGTTGTCCTGCTTGGGCCACCCTGGGCTCGCTGCCACCCACCGCCGGCATCTCTTTGCTTCAATTCCCCCTTGTTTTTAATCTGGAGACGTTACTCATTGGATCCGTAAGAATATATTTTATTTTTAATTTTGAAAGAAGACCTAAAACCACTCATAAATTGGAGGAATTGGAGGAATTCTTGGCATTTTTACCATTTTGGAAGGAATTTGATGTTACTTTCAGCCCCTGTTATAGATCTGTATTGCAGACAGAGGAAACCAGCCCTGCTAATTGCAGAAATTGCCTCACTCCAGGCATTTACTCCAATGCAAAAGTCAATAAAATCCCTCCATGGCCCTTGCTGGATGCGCAGTCCCGTGGCAGTTAAACAAATTACATTGATTTAGGTGGGAGAGCTCCAAACCATCTCCCAGCTCTGCGGCATCCCGTCCTTGTGTCCAGCTCGGCCATTGCTCCAACCCAAATCCCCACATCTTTGCTGTCCCCCTGCTCTTCCTGGGGCTTTCCCTTGCGAAAAGGGGAAAAAAGAATTAATCTTCCCTCAAATAAAGATTTATTGCCTTGTTCCCCACCCCGATTCATGGCTTTTCCACCTCTCGATACAGTATTGCATTGGGTACCACCAACCTGCCTGTCATGCTGAACCTCTGTTCTCCATTATTTTGCCCCAAATTTACCACAAAATGCAAGGCACACCATATTTTATAATAAATCCTGCGTTTACCTCTCTATATTTTATATTTCTGATTCTTTTTTCTCTTAACAGGGCTGTGCCACCAGTGCAATTTCACTTTGCTTTTGAGCTTTTGCCTATTTCCAGGGGGATCTGACAGTGCTTTCGGCCCCCATTTTGCACCGCGGGGGATGTTGGACATCACCTCCTGAACAAGTTACACATATCGAGGAGTGAATTGCAACGGATCAGGGATGGAAATGCCTTTTGTTGGAAATTTCCACAGCCATCCTATTTGCAATCCCAAATCCCGCTTGCTGGAGCAAGATGCCGAGATGAAAGCACCGAGGAGGGGTCATTTTGGGATGGGGTGGAGAAGACATTGCACAACTGCTCTGAAGAGGTTCCCAGCCCATCCCAACCACTTGTTTTCATCCTTGATATCCAAAATAAAGGCAGAGGAGCTTGGGTTGGAGGGTTTTCACCCACGTTGACCTGCAATGATTCACCCAGCCCCACAACCGGTTGCATGGGTACAGTCACCCATAGGTGTGTGGGAACCTGCCGCGTGGATTTTTACCCTTCAAGAAACCTCCTGGAGAACCTGCTCCTGGTACTTGGGTTTTTTTCTTGGGGGAGCAAAGACATGATCGCTGGTAGATCCCAGTGAACTCATCCAGGTTTGCTTCACCCCAGGTCAGAACCACTCACCAAGTCAGGCAAAGGAGGAGGTGATGCAGGGAAAATAGACCCCCCTGCAGCAAAATACACCTCAATTTAGTTATAGAATCATAGAATCACAGAATGGTTTGGGTTGGAAGGGACTCCTGGAGGCCATCCAGTCCAACCCTCCTACAGTGAGCAGGGACATCTTTAACCAGATCAGGTCACTCAGAGCCCCATCCAACCTGGCCGTGAATGTTTCCAGGGATGGGGCCTCCACCACAGGGGAAAAAACCTGCGTCGATGCCGAACGTGAGTGGCCATGCAGATGTAAACGTAAAACCCCCTCAACTGCTTGTTGGAGCTGTGCTTTTCTGGTGGAGCAACTGGAGCTGTGGGCTTTTTTTTCCTGCAGATACGGGGTGTTTATCCCTCCGTATGCCCTCCCCATGCTCCCCATCATGACCAGGGCTTCACGATGCTGCTCCAGTGCTGCTGGAGATGCTTCACATCCCTTCGCCCAGCTCCTGGGCATCTCCCAGGGAGATGTTTTCCTGGAGAAACCACCCAAATTTTGCAAAACCCCCTATTTTCTAGAGCAGGGATGAAGTGCTGCTGCTAATTAATCGAGGATTGGGGCACATTTGGAAGCCCACCATGATGTTGCTTGGACATCCCGCTACCAGATGGTTTTGGGGAGCTGCGCTTGTTCCCCAGGTGCATCCATCCATTGTTTGGGTGCAATCACCTCCGAATTCTTTACGCACCAAGAGCCTGGCTCTGATGAAGGTGCTACAAACCCCATATAGTTGCTCATCACTGGGAATTTCTCCCTCAACCACCTCCCAGATGGTCCCACCACCCATCGGAAATGATCCACTTGAATCTTGGGAATGCTGGCGAAGAAAAATAAACACAGCGAGCTCTTCCCGGGTTATTTAGTGTGACAGTAAGGCAGGCTCTGAGCTGGTGGGAATGGTTCTGGATCCGGGCTCTTATCTCCAATTACAGAAGGTAAACAGTGGATTTGGGAAGTAAGCTGGGCTTGGGTAGGATGAGCTTGGTCGTTAAGACTGGTATTAGCATGGTGAGGATGTAATTAGCTGGAAATAAGTCTCTTGTCTATCATGTGTAAACATTGAGTCTATGAGTGGGTGACCATACCCCATAGCTGCATCCAGCCTGATTTCCCATTGCTTTTGGGGCACATAATGACATTTTAGGGCAAACTAAGTGTGGTGTCACCTCCAGCTGCTTTACCCAGACACATCACGCACATCCGACCCCAAACCAACACAAGGTTTAAGCTCCCCCCTCCAAGATCTTCATGGATGATGCTCTGATGTTCTTCCCATATCTCCTCCCGTGTAGGATGGCACTGGGACATGGCTGGAGCCATGCAGCCCCATCCATCCCCTCTCAGTTCCTCTCCAACCAGATGGTTTTGAGCCACCTTGAGGTCATTGACACAAAGTCTTCTATGAGCTCAAGTCCTCCTCGTTGCTCTACTAATAGATTTGGGGGCCAAAAGCTGCCTTCATCATCTGTGGGAACAACAGGGAGCTCCTGGGCCTGCAATGCTTCTTCCTCGCTTTGCCCAGTGCCGAGCTGTTGCTGGTTGAGTTTCTCTTCCAGCTTAATTTTCCAGCTGATATTAAAACCACGTGGGCCACGAAGACTCGTTGCACCGCTTCGAGTCGCATGCAAACGAGAGCTGGGAGCATGCAAAGTTGTGGGGCTCCCGATGCAAAGTTCCTGTTGGCTTCGCATGCAACTTGGTCCACACAAAGTAATGGAGATCTTCAACATCAGCTCCAGCTCCTCCATTTCATGGCTTTGGTTCTCCAGCCTCGTTGCATCTTGTGTTCATACCAAGACCTTCATCCCTTGCTCACCCCAGGTTCTTCATCCCTTGCTCACCCCAAGAGCACTGGGGGTTGGATTCACAGTCCCA
>NW_009258639.1:18014-32584 GCF_000687185.1 Egretta garzetta
TTATTTGTCTACCACTTGGCTTCTTCCTTTTCCTACCCTTTGAAACAGGGTTTTTGCTTCCTTTTGAGTCAGCCTGGAGTTCCTGCGCTGTCCCAGAAAATATGTGAATAACGTAGGGTTGGATGACCCATGATGCTCCGGGGAGAAGGACGAGAGAGAAGAAGAGGTTAAGATATCAGCCAAGCTTTCTCCTTTCTCCTCTGGCCAGAAGTCATGTCTTGATGACGAGGGAAGGTGGCAGCTCTTTTCTTGAGGAGTAAGATGGTATTTCCAACATGCTCTTGATGTTAAGAGCGTGTCCAGTCAAGACATTTGCCCCTTGGGTTAGTGGCACCTTCTTGGGATGAAGTGACCCGTTTGGATGCCTAGGTCAAGAGAAAGCAGAGAAGGGCCAACATGAGGTCACCAGGGTGCCCAGATCAACACACATTGGGAGATATGGGTGAGATGGGCTGGGGGATGCTGATGAAGAGGAGGGTAAGGGGAAGGTGGAACCACAACCACAGTGACATGGAGGATGTTCCCAAAGAGGACAGCACCAAAGCTGCCTGAAAATCCAAATTTACCTTCAAATAACCTCAATTCCAAGACACCATCTCCAGAAAGTGGTGCAACGCAAGCCCCAGAGATGCGGAAACCCCTCCACACCTCCAGTTTCAGCCCCCCTGCCCCTTTCCTTTGCATTTTATAACTTGATAGCAATAAACCCACAACGAAACCAGGGGAACCTCAAACAAAAAAACCCTGCAAATTATTTCAGCTCAACAGGTCGGAAGAAGGCCAAGACGCTGGCAGAGCTGTCGCTTTCTATTTTCCAGCCCTTTGCACCAGCGGGAGAATTTAATGTAAATAAAGCCCCCCCCCCCCCCCCATCCATCCTCCCTTCAAACACCGCATGTCCAACCACAATATGGGTCATAGCAAAGCTCTGAATCCATCCAGCTCTGATGAAGCCCTTGGCATGAAAATCCAGAGCCAACATCTCAGCTGAAAGTGTTTTGTTTTTTTTTTTCCCTAAAAATTCTTCCTGGCAGAGTTTTCTGGGAGATGATACAGCCCAGATTAGCATCCTGGCATCCCATGTAGCAGCGGGTGCACATGGAGGGGGAAGACGCCCGACGCATCGGGTCCGCCCCAATATTTAAAGTGAAGAAAAAAGGGGGATTTAAGTTGATTTTATGATTTTTGCAGCCCTTGGGAGGAGCTTTTAAATCCTTCAGCCTGAGCTATCCCAGGGGTTATACATTTTATATATGTATGCACATACACACATATGCAAGGTTATATATGTGTATAGATATTTATATATAAAATATAAAGCTATTAATTTATAACCCCTTTTCCTTGCAAAGGGGCTGGAGAGCCCAGCCTCAAGCTTAGCTGCCTCCAGCTTAATCCTCTGCCGGCTCCTAACGAAGAATAGACCCGTTATTCATTAAATGGAGAAATAAAACTACAGATGCTTGAAAATACTTCCTGCTGGGGCATGTGCCCTGAAATCCTGCAGCCAGGTTTGCTGCATAGCCTGGGTTTATCTTAATCTCAGCCCATAACGCTGTCCTCAAACATCCCCCTGCAGCTTTTAGGCTCGGTTTTATGATTTTTAAGCTGAAATAAGGGGGGTGGGGTGGTGGTGTTCCTGCTTGGAAATGGGAAAGCGTGCCCAGGAATAGAAGTGGATGCTGGAAATCCAGCAAAATTTTAATTTTTCAAGCTAAATAAGAGCTCCTAGAGATGAGCAATGAGAAGTGCCAGCCTTTGCATTTCATAAATGACATTTCAACACAAATTGGCGCCCGTTTTTGGCTTTTAAGATGCCCCAACCCTTTTTTTTATGGCCAGGAAGGTGAGGGAGGTGCAAGCATCCCTCTCCGGGGTCGGATGTGACCCTCGCGGTGAAAATATTTGGTCCCCAAACCAGCGAGCTGTCCCAATGAATGCAGGGACACGGAGGCAATAAATTTTGCAGCCCTCCTGCTTTTTCATGGGGAAACAGAAGTGCTTTGCAAAATGATGCTTGGTCAAAGGGGAAGAGGTAACAGACCCTCAGGTTGGCAAAAAGGGGCTCCTTGTTTGGAAAAAAACACTCCAGGATTGCAAAATGGGGCTGTAACTTTGCAAAATGGGATCCCGGGGCTGTAACTTTGCAACCCGGGATCCCAAGTTTGCAAAAGGGATCCAGATTTAAGAAAAGGCACCTCAGGTTTGCAAAACAGGGCACAATGTTTGCGCAAAGGGGTCTTGCTTTGCAAAATGGGACCCCAGGTGTAAGAAAACGGACGCCAGGTTTGCAAAACTGGGGCCTCAGGTTTCCAAAAAGGCCCCCCAGGTTTGCAAAAAGGGGTTCCAGGTTTAAGAGAAGTCACCCCAGGTTTTAGAAAAGGAGTCCTGATTTGCAAAATGGGGTCCCAGGCTTGCAAAAAGGGGATCTTGGTTTGTAAAATCGGGTCACAGGTTTGCAAAAAAAGGTCCCCAGATTTGCAGAAAGGGCCCCCAGGTTTTCAAAAAGGGGTCCCAGGTTTGCACAAATTGGGTCCTCAGGTTTGCAAAAAAGGGCCCTGGTTTGTAAAACAGGGCCTCAGGTCTGCATAAAGGGGCCCCAGGTTTAAGGAAAGGAGCACTTATTTTGCAAAGAGGCACCCCAAATTTGCAAAACAGGGTCCCAGGATTGCTAAAAGGGATCCCAGGTTTGCACAAAGGCCCCCAGGTTTGCATCGAGCAAAGGGTGTCCCAGGAGGATTTCCCACCCCATCGTGTGCGGGAAATGCCCTTGAACCCCCAAATAGGTATTAAAAATTAAAAAAGCCGGGTTTTGGGAAATGATTTAATTGGCAGCAGCCCCTCATTGAGTGGCTCAAGGGCTGGGTTTTATCCCCATGCGATTTTTTCCCAGCTAATCTGCTAACGACTTGATCCCCGTGCTGTTATTTCAGCAAAAAGAGTGTGAAAAAAGCACCCAAAAAATCCCCATTTGGAGCAGAAAAGTCTTTGCCGGGACCAGCTGCACTTGGGGGTCCCCCCCAAGACCTTAATTTATTTTGCAGGATGATGTCTCCCAAGAGGATCATTTTCGCAGCTTTGGGGTCTCCCAAGAAACTAATTTTTGTGGTTATGGGATGCCCCCCAAAAGACTCAATTTTGCAACACAGGCCCCCCCCGCCCAGCTTATTTTTCCAACGTGGAGTCCCCCCCAAGACCTTTTTTTTTTTTTTTTGCAGTGTGGGGGTCCCCCAAGAGACACAATTTTGCAGCACACGTCCCCCAGTAAACCCATTTTTGCAGCATGGGGTGCCCTAAGAGACCCTTTTTCTTTTTTTTTTTGCAGGATGGGGTCCCCAAAGAGGCCCATTTTTGCAGCACGGTGTCCCCCCCAAGACCCACTTTTGAAGCATGGGGGTCCCCTAACAAAGTCATTTTTCTAGTGTGGGATCCCCCCAACCTATTTTTGCAGTGCAGGATCCCCCATGAGACCCATTTTTGCAGTGCCAGGTCCCCCAAGAGACTCACTTTTGCAGGGTTGGTGTCCCCCAATAAACCTATTTTTGCACCATGGGGTCTCCCAAGAGACCCATTTTATTTTTTGCAAACATGGGGGTCCCCACCCCCCTCATTTTTCCAGCATGGCATCCCCCAATAAACCTATTTTTGCATTATGGGATCTCCCCCAGACCTATTTTTGCAGTGCAGGGTGCCCCAGAGAGACCCAGTTTTGCACTGGGGCCGCCCAGTAAATCTATTTTTCCAGCACAGGGGTCTCTGGGCAACCCCAGCAGCTCTTGGCCACACTGACCCCCCGCTGCATTTGACCCCCCCCTGGTATTTTCTGCACCCGAGGCCTCCCGAGAGGGATATTTTTGCAGTTAGCACCAGCCTAAAGATATCTGGCCTAAAGATAAACCCAGCCTAGAGCAGAGCCCCTTCACGTGCCCCCCCCCCAACCATTCCCCATCGCCCAGGAGCCCCCAGGCCCTCTGTGCTGAGGATAACGATAACAGTAATTTTAACGATTGCCCTTGAGAAATGAAACGTTTCACTGAAGTGTTTTAAGATGGGTTTTTGAGCGGGTTCAGCCTTGGTTTTGAGTCGATTTGGTAGACAAAAAATGCAGTTGGTGGAGGACCATCAGGGGCAGGGGGGGATGCGCCTGGGAAGCCAGAAAATGCCAGAAAAGGGGCTGAAAATGGGCAAAATTTATTATTTAATGGGAAGAATAATATGAAAAGAAGCCAATAAAGACCAGAAAATGAAAAAAATGGAAAAGTAAACTGATGCAAAAGTCAAATAGGGCAAAACCAAACAAAGGCAAAAATGAAACTAATAAAAGAAATAAGGCAAAAATGACCGCACAGGAGAATGCGAAAATGCAAATGAAAGGATAAATGAGAGAAGAATGACAAAATGCACAAATAAAGCAAGGAAAAGAAATGGAAACTTAAAACAATGCCAGCCTGAAATGATATAAAAAAAAAAGAACATGACAATAGAGAACACGAAAAGAAAAATGATCCCAGAATAAACCCAGTAACGTTTGTTATTTTACTGTGCCCCCCTCCCCGTGCTCCTGCGACGCCGCTCGGCCGGGAAAACTGACTCCGGGACGGGAATGACTTTGCGCTGGAGCAGATGAGGAGCGCGCACCTTCTTCCTCCTCCTCTTCTTCCTCCTCCTCCTCCTCCTCCCGCCCCAGCCCGCCCTGCGGGGGGTTCCCGGCCGCTTTGTTCCCCCCAGCGCCCTTAGCGGGGAACCGGAGCGGGGGAACCGGCCGGGCACAATGCACATCCCGCCTTCAATAACACCGGGAGGGGCTGGAGTTTTTTTTTGGGGGGGGGGTGTTCCGGGATTAAATAAACACGTTTTTTTTTTCCCACCTTTCTGGAATTTTCCTGACCCCGCGAATGGCCCTGCTCGAGGTTTATTTTATTATTTTTTATTTTGTTCTCCGGCTGTTCCGGGAAGAGGAAAACAAACCACGCAGGCATCAAAAAAACCCAACAACCCCCAAACCTCCTTGGACGTCAGGTGATGGCGGAGAATAAGATCCGAAAAAATGTTAATGCCTGGAAAGAAAAAAAAAATCCGTGGTGGATTAAAGCTCGTTAGAAAAGGCCTTTGCTAACGAGTGCGGCGGTGGGATGTGGGAGGATGATGGAGTGGCCCTTGGTACCCACCACAAGCGGGATGCAAAGGGGGGGAATTTCCCAAAACCCCCTTGATCCCTGGATCGATCTCCTAGATTTTGGAAAAATCCTCCCCAATGGCCCTACTCCCCCACTGTGGGATTCCAGTGATGCTCCAAGGGCTCCCGGCCGGCGCCACGAGTGTCAGGAGTTCGCCATGGCCTCAGCCCTGTTGCTCCTCTCTCTCCAGCCCAACTTTTCCCTTCACAGCGGCAGTTTTTTTGCTCTGCCAGCTCCTTCGGAAAAGGGACCAAAAAAGTGTTTGGCCACGGGAAGGAGGTGAAAAATTCGAATCTCCAGTTGGTCACTCAGTAGCAGCATTTATTCTGTGTATTTATTAATGATATTTGTTGTTGTCCCGGTCCTAGAACATAGTATTATTTTATTTAATTAGACAGAATTATTCCATCACAGCATATCTTGTTATATCCTATTTTATATGCTTCTCGTATATAGTAGAGCAGATTTATTATAGAATTTATCTAATATAGAATTATATTAATGGATTAAAATTCTGTTTATACACTATACTACCTGTGCATGTATCATTTTGCAGCTTTCTAATACAAAACAGACCCCAATCCCCCATAATTATTTTTATTTCTATATAATTTTGAGGCTGGTGTATTTGAGTATCTCCTCCCGCCTCAGCCCCCCACATCGCGGCTCATCCCAACCCTCAGCATCCTCACGGTTTTCCTCCATGAGGAAAACACCACCCAAATATTTGTATCTTATATGGGGAATAAAACTCTTCCGGCTGGTCCCTGGCATCCCAGATCCAACTATTAATTAATTTTCGATGGATACAATGCTACAATTTTTCCCAAATTTTGGAAAATTTGATGTTTGGGGCATGCAGAATTATATTTATTAGCTTTTTTTTTTTGCCTCTTTCTCCCAAATGTCTTTTCACACCTTTCCAACCTTCCAATTTTAGGGATTTGGTTGGAAAATAAATGAGTGTCTGATGCCTATAAAGATCATAAAGATGATGGGGTTTCTGTGGGACGTTAGTTTTTCGGCACAGCAACACTGGGATTTGCAGCATTGCGTCGGATTTGGAGCATCGATGGAAAATTACTGTCGGGCGAACAAAGAAATCTGGGATTTGGGAGCGGGAAAGGGAATAAACAGGCGGGCCAGGAAGCTGGGAGGAAATCTTAGGCAGGGGAAGGGAAGGGAGAGAAAAGTTCGCGCGGCAGGGGGTGGCGAAAATAACCCCCCTGGGGGAGGCTGGGGCCGTGGGAAAGGGGGCGAGCAGCTTCCGCTCCCTGAAATCCCCCCAAAATGAGGATTATACGGCCGGAGTGTGATGGCGACGGGGCGCAGCATGTCCACCCTGCGTGCTCGAGGCTGGCAGGGCCAGCAACTGCTCGCTGCTTTGTTGGCAATGGGGTTTTTCAGGCCTGTGTCCCCTGTCCCCCCCCAGCACCCATATTCTGGCTGCGGGGCCATTTTGGGGGACAAAGGGGTAATTTCAACTTCCCTGGGCTTATTCAGACTGGTATCGCTTTGCAGGCAGCCAGTGTGCAAGGGGAGCAAGCACGCAAGGGAACAGGCACAGCAGGGGAGCAAGGGTGCAAGGGGAACATGCGTGCAAGGGGAGCGAGCGTGCAAGGGGAGCAAGCACGCCAAGGAGTAAGTTTGCAAAGGGAGTGAGTGTGCAACAGGAGCAAGCATAGAAGAGGAACAAGCTTGAAATGGGAGCAAGCGTGCAAGGGGATTGAGCATGCAAAGCATGCAAAGGGTGCAAGCGTGCAAGGGGACAAGCGTGCAAGGGGAGCAGGGCTCTCCTGCAGCCAGCGGGCTTTGCTGTGCAGCCGAGCGCGGCGGGAGCCAGGCTTTGCAAAGCCAACACAGCCCGACCCGACGCAGTGACCCTGCAGACGCAGCACAAACGCTGCCAGCAGCTCCCACCGCTTTCCCCCCCGGGGCAAAATATCTCTGGGGAGTGTGCATTTGTTAATTTTTCTTCATTTTTCCCTTGCCTTTTAGAAAATAAACTTTAAAAAAGAGATATATTAAAAAAAAAAAAAAGGCGCTTGCAAGCTGGGTGAGCACCCAGCCTTGGCACCCAAGTCCCCCATGCACCCAGGGCTGTAAATGGTCATTTTCAGGGGTATTTTGGGTGCAAATTGCCTAAATTTGGCTCATGAAGAGGCAGATGGAAAGCAGGTGACCCTGGGGGGGGACATGAGCCCACCCCAACCCTGTGGGCGTTTTTGGCTGCTGGAGGTGGCCATGACCCCGGGAAAAGGGCTTGACCAGGATGCTGATCCCCCATCCCAGGGAAATTTCTCCATCCAGGAGGATATGTCCATCTCTGGAGCATCCCAAAAAATGGAAAATGGGGGGGATGAGGAGCCCAGGAGAGACAGGAAGGAGGCAGCTGCCTGCTCCCGGGCAAGTCGGTGCCCGACGTCAGGCCGCTGCATGCCCAACCATGCTGCCCTCTGCCTTTGTGCAAGAGCTTGGTATGAGGAAGAAACTCCTCCTCCTCTTCCTCCCCACATCCTGGAAGGGGTGCCAGAGTCTGGCTGGGGCATCACCCCAAAATCCAACCCTCACCCCAGAGCGGCCTGTCCCCAGATGTCCCCACTGCCGCCATCCCTCTTGGTGGGGGTTCCTGCGCAAGAGATGTTCCAAAGCATCTGCTGCTGGTCGCCCCATGGATGTCCTTCACCTCACAGATGATGATGTCCTTCACCCCGTGGATGCCCTTCACCCCACCATGTCCTTTACCCCATGGACGATGTCCTTCACCCCACCATATTCTTCACCCCACGGATGATGTCCTTCACCCCACGGTTCATGTACTTCACCCCACAATGTCCTTCACCCCATGGATGCCCTTCACCACACTGATGTCCTTCATCCCCCCATGGACCCCACCAAGCCCACTGGGAAATGGTGCCTGTTGGTGTCCTGAGCTTCCCAGGACTCAGCCTCTGCTTGCAGCTGTCTGGGAGCCTGACGTGCCGGAGCAAAGCTCCACCACCCTCCCCAACCACCAGCCGGCAACGGGCCCCAATTATTGCAACAGGAGGCAACAAGCCTTGGCCTGACACCCCAAACTTTTGGGGCTCCTGTGGGTCCACAGGCAGGAGGGCAGGTCCCTGCAGCTCCAGGATGGATCACTTTTTGGTGGGTGTTGCCAGGATTTGACCTTGGTTTTGGGAAGCAAGGGGGATTTTTTTTTTTTGCTCCCCTTGCAACGGCCAAACATCATTTTTTGGGGGGGTCCCTGGGCTGGGTGGGGGAACCCTTAAAATATTGACCCCCCACAATGAGCCAGGGAATGTGGGAAGGGGATAAAAATAAATCAGAAAACCAGGGCAGGGGAATGCAGGGTGTAATTCAAAAGCCGCAAGAATTTTGGAGGCTAAAAATTGAGGGAGGGATGAAAGCGGCTGCGTGGGAACCTCACAAATCTCGGCAGGATCCGTGGGTGACCTTGCTTTGACATCCCGAAAAATTTTGCTCCATCCAACTGGCATTGCTCACCACCCTGGCGTGCTTGGCTGCCCCCCCACCCCCCCAAACTGGGGCTTGAAGCACCTAAAGGACCCTGCTGGGGGAGTATTTTCCAGGATGCTCTGAGCATCCCCTGTGGCTCAGGATCCCCCAAACCCACTGTCACATTTGCAGCCAGGCCGGTTTTCCAGCATGCCGGGACGTGCTGGGAAGCACTCGCTTTTCCAGCATTTTCCTATCTCTCTCCGCTCCTATGCAAAGAATTTGGTGCTCAAAAACCGGTGCCGGGGGCTTTGCTCCCGCTCAATCCCACCCTCCCTGCGGGATGCAGCTGTGATGCTGCCTGCAGGGTCTGGCTTTTGGGACTGCATGGGAATTGCATGGGACTGAATGGGAATTGCATGGGATTGCATGGGATTGTATGGGATTAGCATGGGAATTGCATGGGATTGCTTGGGACTGCATGGGATTTGCATGGGAATTACACGGGATTGCATGGGATTGCTTGGGACTGCATGGGACTCTATGGGATTGCATGGGATTCCATAGGTTTCCATGGGATTCCATGGGAAGTAAAGCCTGCAAATAGAGGAGCCGCCTCTGCAGGTGCACGAAGGGTTTTGGGGGATGGGGGATTATGATGAAGGGGGCTATTTTGCACCCATGCCCTTTGGGACGGATGCGGGCCCTATTGCAGCCCTTTGGCAAATATTTGGGGCTTTGAACTGGTCCTGTTGCATTTACAGCCCCTAGGAATGGGTAAGGAAAATCCAACCTGGAAGATATCGGAGCCAGTTTGGCTGTCAGGGACTTTCAGGCTCCATCGGTGCCTTGAAATCGGATTTAAAAGCATTAAACCTTGCAAACTGCCCAGATAAGGTGCAAAAAGCCACTTGGCATCCCCTCTGGCCAAATCCAGCCGGGAACCACCCCCCTAAATGTCAGGATTTAATGGCAAATGGCATCAATGCCCCTTCCCTGTGGCTGCAGCAAGAACCTCCACGTCACCCCATGTTTTTGGGGGGTCTGAGCCCCCTGTTCTGCCACCTCCGCTTTCTTCTAATGAGTGGAGAATTTCCCTTTCCTTCTGCTTTTGTATTTAATCAGCCGCTCATTAAAACCTTGGGCTTTAATTACTCCAGACGAGGTGCAGTGGGGGCTGCATTTCCAATTTCCTTTCTTTAATTCTTTTAATTGGGAGAAGCAAGGGGGCAGCGACCCAGCATGGCAAGAATATCAACCACGGGGGGGGGGGTTTGGGGTTATTTTCTACCAATTTTATCCAACAGCTTTGCATCATCCCCCAAAACAGGGAGAACATCCCCAAATCCATGAGCAACGGGGTTGCAAGCTCTGCTTTATCTTGCCCATCGATGCTCAGGGCATGCGTTTGCTGACTCTTCACCTCTCCCAACCTGACGCAGCCAACAATAACACAGATAATTTTATCCAACCTTTTTATTCTTCATCTTCTAAACCCTAAATAAAAATTTTAATAAATCCCAAAGCTGACGGAGACAGTTTTTGGGAGGGTTTTTTTTTTTGGAGGCAAGCCGGCAGCGCGGCTTCTCTTCTTCCCCAACTTGGAAAGGAATGGGTCAAGTCATGAGTTTTGCAATCCGCCTCCTGGATTTTTGGGAGATGCTGAGTCATGACTTTGGGGAATGGGGTTATTGAGAGGGCGGGCGAGTCTTTGGGAGATGGAGAGATGCTGGGAGCACCCCCAAAAAATCAAATTGCATCATCTTGGGAGGGTGATGACCCCCCAAAAAATCAAATTGCAGCATCTTGGGAGGGTGATGACCCCCCCAAAAATCAAATTGCATCATCCCAGGAGGGTGATGACCTCCAAAAAATCAAATTGCATCACCCTGGGAGGATGACGACCTCCAAAAAATCAAATCGCAGCATTATGGGAGGATGGTGACCCCCCAAAAAATCAAATTGCATGGTCCTGGGAGGACGGTGACCCCTCAAAAGCCCAGCCCAGCACTGCTGGAGTGAGAAGGCACGGGGCAGCAGGGCCACACTCGCCGCCTGGGGGCAAGGGCGATGATGCTTTTTTGCTTCTGAGTTAGCAGAAACGTGTTTGATGTACGGAACCGGCTTTAAAACATGCCCCTGCAAAAGAGGTTTTGTGACTGTAGAGCAAAGAAATACCTGACTAATTATTATTCAGCAAGTTAATTAGGTAATGGGGATTAATCTGTCTTCCTGCGGGGCGGTAATTGCCGATGCGAGCTTGCTCCGACATATTCCCAGTCCAGAAACTGGGCACTTCCCAGTCCAGTAAGGGGCTGGGGGGGCAAAGCCCATCTTGCCTGTAGCTGGAGGGATTTTTAACGCAAGGTGGGAGGATCTTGAACTCTAAGATGAGGATTTTTTTCCCCTTTCTGGTGTTTCACAGTTTGGGATGCCAACGCTGCCCGCGCCTGGCATCCTACGTGCGCCTGGCATCCAATGTGCTCCCCATGGGTGCAGGGGGAAAAACTTGCCCAGCTCCAGCCTCATGCGGTGGGGGGGAAAATTATTAAATAAATTAATTAATTAAAAGTGGCACGGCATCCCATGGAGCGTCCCTGAAGCTCTTTAGCTCTTCCTTCTCCATCCGAAGTGGGATGCGGGGAGCCTCTCACCCTGCATTCCCCCCGGGGAGGGGCTTGGCAGCACCCAGCCCACCCTCTCATTTGATAGCACAGCAGTGATGGCATTCCCAGCCTCAAAATCCATATTTATGCAGCTCCCCATCCCCAAAACCCTCGAAATGACCCCCAAAATTAATCCTCCAGCCCCTTTCTGGGCTCCCTGCAAGCGTTGGGCTGCAGAGAGCCCATTTCAGGGCTGCTGATTTCCCAGCCCCGCCAGTGGCCCCCCCTCGCCCACCTTGCAGGCTGTCAGGATACCTTAAATTAGCAAAATGGGGCTATTTTGGGTGAAAAATCAGCATTTTTGGCTTTACCAAGCCTGTCAGGGAACGCGGGACAGGCAGTTCAAAACCTGCCTGCAACGAGAGCCATCGCTCCGGGAGCAAACCTACTGGATGCTTGGCATCGGGCAAGGAGCCGGTCACTGCAAAATCCCCCCCAAACCTGGAAAATTCCTAAATCCTGAGCAATTTGGGGTGGATTCCTGCCGGGACGGTGATGCCAGGGAGGGGAGGGTGCTCTTTGCCAGGTGATGGGATTTTGCTGCCAGCGTTTTTTGGGGCGCCATGGTCGTGACTCTTGCTTGTACATCCCTTATCATGGCGACCTTGAGCCAAGGTCGGTGGCCTTGGGGGCGCGCCGGCTGCCCGGCCACGGGGTAGCAAACAGGCAAAAATGTCTTTATTCTGCCCTTTTCCTCCCCTAGGTGGAGAAAATCCCGGTGGTTGAACCCCAGAAACCCTGCACCCCCTCCCAATTACCCCTTAGCATCGTCCACACGATGGGAATAGGATGAAAAAAAAACCTGGATTAATAAAAAATTAAACAAAAAGGAGCATCCCTGCCCATTAGGAGAGGGGAACGGCTTTTACCTGCTTATTATCATTAATGATTAATTTGTATCCTTAACAGCCACTCTCCTTTTGCTCCATAAATAGCTCCCGAAGAAGGAAACTCCAGCAAATGGGAATTATTTCATCTTTTTCCTGCCATTTGGGCTGTGTGAGGGCAGTTTGTGAGGTCCAAGGAGCTTTTCCAGGTATAGATTTGGATTTTTTATAGGTATATGTACCTATAGATACACCTGTGCCTATATCTGTGCCTATATCCATGCCTATATCCCCACGTGTGTGTATAGACCCCTTTTTCTTTCTGCTTGGCGGAGAAGGAGGAATCCGCTTGCATGAACGTGTGAAGCCGAAGGGAAAATGGATTTTCCCCCCCTCTCCCTGCCTTCCCAGGGTTGTCGGCTCCGGCTCCGGCTCCGGCGGCAGGACACCGCCCCGCGCTGTGACTCACCCGGTTATTTTTAGCCCCGGCCTCTTTTCTCCCCATGGCTCCGTGCATGTTGGGTTGCCCTAAAAATGCAAAACCAAGGCCCGAAATATCAGATCCGCCTTTGCAAGGCCCAGGGGCCAGGGGGTAATTTCCCCCCTTTAACAGCTAAACCCGAAATTCCCTTTTTTTGCCCCAATCCTTTCCATCTTTCGAGGGTGAAAAGCCCCCAAACCCAGTGCAGTATGGGACTGGGAAGTCGCTGCCTCGCCTGGAAAACTTGAAACGAGTCTTGCTGCTCATGCATTGTGATCCATTCAATGACAAGGATTGCTTTTTCTGGGTTTGGCGTTGCTGCCTGCTCTGGTGTGGAGCATCTGCCCCACTCTAACCCAAGGACTTGGAGGGTTTAATGCACCTTAATCCTGGCCTAACAAGGCGAGGGGTTTAACTACTCCTGGTTTAAAGATAAAGAGCGGAATCCAAGAGATTACGGCTGTGAAATCCTAACGGGCATTACAGAGCTTCGGTGTCTGCAGGGTTGGGGCGATGGGGCCGATGCTTCACCGCAATCCTTGAGCTGGACCGAGCAGTGCTGGGATGCAGCAGGACCCACCCCTGGATATGGATGGAGCTGAAAACCCCACCAAGAGCAAGACAAAATCCCAATGGAAAAATCAACCCAAGATATTTTAGGGCTGAGATCCCTGGCGAAGGTGGTGCCCATGTTACCCAACCCAATTTTATTACAAATCCCCATTTCCTTACGGACTTTGCCCCGCATTTCGTCACCTGGGCTGATGTATTCCACCTTCAGCCACTTCCCGGCCCAACCCCGCACCTCCAAAGAGCCCCACGGCAGCAAAACTGCCGTAGTTTGACCCAATTTGCAGAACGCCGGCACGGCAATGGGGTCAGCGGGGCACGGTGCTGGCCAGATGTTGACAGCTGCTTCCTGCTGTCTGGGGCTGGGGCTGTTGCGCCAGCAGCAAGAGGAGTTACAAGCTCAGGTGGAGGCTTTGTTGGGTTTTTTCCATGATTTTTTGGGGGATGGGAACAAATTGGGATGGTGCCTCCCTGGAAATCCCATTTTTGGGAATTTTTGCCTGGATTTTGAAAGGGTAAAAAACCCCCTTTTGGCCCAGGGATTTATTTTAAAGCTCCTCCAGGCTCAAACGCGTTGAAGGACGCTGGAAATACTGAAATAAAAATTAAAATCAGTTCCCCCCTGAAGCGGATTGACCCGTCCCGAGGTCGCTCCGCATCAGAGGTCAAGTGCGAAAGTTTTCCCGGAATTTTTTAGGGATAATCCGGGATTTTTGGCTACGGAGACACTGACGGCAAAGCCAAATTCCCTCCCTTGCGCCGTCCGGCAATGCCGATTTTATTACCCCAACCCCATCCCAGGAAAGGCTATCCCAGCTTGGATTTGCTGGAAAAAATGGGAGCTGCTGCCCCCCAAACCAAACCCCCAATCCTGTGCGTCAGCGGGACGCCTGTGCCCTGGTGTCGCCGGGGACAGGGTTGGGGATGGGAGAGGCTGCGAGATAATGCCCTCGTGAGATGACAACGCGATGCGATGTGGGCAAGGGCTGTAAAAGAGACCGGATTTCCTCGTCTGCAGGGAATTACATTTTTCAGTAGAAATCCTGCCGGCCGCGTGGCGGGGGTGCGGGTGCTGCACCGGTGAGTCAAAGCCGAGGGTGAGGACGCAGAGGCTGAGCCCGTGGCCGCCGGCCTTGTCATGACTCCAATGCCCACGCCTGCCACTGCTGCCTCTGTCCTGCCCCCAAAACCCCACCTTGACCCTTAAAAAAATCCCGATTTCCCCTTTTTTCCCTTCATTCCCATCCCCCTGGGAGCACCAGGTTATTATTTTAACCCATTTTCCCCCGTTCAAAGGGATGGGACTGACAAAATCTCCCGTAAATCCCCCCGGCTCATTGCACCACCCAGGATTAGCCCTCCTCCGGCCCTTTTCCCTTCCGTCACCATT
>NW_009258639.1:32624-34395 GCF_000687185.1 Egretta garzetta
ACACCTTTTTTTTTCCCCTCCCTTGCCATAAAAATGCCAAATCAGCAAAAAATTTGCCCGTTTCCCATTTGGGATGAGCAAAAAAAAGGGGGAGAAAAATTTAAATAGGGGCTTGGGATTGCTAAACTTTATATTACTTGGAGTTTAGAGTCCAGGATTTGCCTGAAATGGCCAAATTTGAGGCAAAATTTTGCAGCTTTAGGAAGATAAAATGAATGGTTGACTTTGATTTTTTTTTGATTTTTACCCCATTTCTGATCTTTTTTTTTTTTTCCCATTTTTTTTCTTTTTTTTTTGCATTGTTTTGCTATAGCAAAAAATGTGGATTGGGATAAAAGTAACGCGGGGGAAGGGAATTTTGGGAATGATTTTTATGGTTTTGAATGATATTTTAAAAACGGTTTTGGGGGGAAGGGGGGAATTTTGGGGCCTGAGGGTGGACAAAGAGCTGCAGGCGCGTCCCCGCGCGGGACCCCCGGCATCACCTTTTGTGGCCTGGCGGTGGGACGCTGGGATGGGAGGAGCTGGCGGACGTGCACGCCGGCACATCCACCCCAGAAACCCCTGCCTGGCTGGTTTTCCCTCCGGATTTTAAGTTGCGTGCACCCCAAAAATTCATTGCACCATGGAAAAGTGGGAGAGGGGTTGCTCAGGTTGCTCCAGTGCAGCCCTACGCCTTGGAGGGTGTTGCGTTGGGTGCGGGGTTTTGCACCAGCAGTGGGGTTTTGCTCTGGGTCTGGGGTATTGCACAGGCCACAGGGGTTTGCACCATGTGCAGGGTTTTGTACCACGTGCAGGGTTTTGCACCATGGCTGGGGTATTGTGCTGGCCGTGGGGTATTGCACCGGGTGCAGAGTTTTGCACTGCGTGAAGGTTTTGCACCAGGCTCGGGGTTTTGCACCAGGCTCGGGGTTTTGCACTGTGTGTGGGGTATCGCACCAGGCACAGGGTTTTGCGTCGGGTGCAGGGTACTGCATTGGGTGCGGGGCTTGCACCACATGTGAGGTTTTGCACCGTGTGCAAGGTATTGCACTGGGCCCAGGGTTTTGCACCGGGGTGATGCTAGAGGAGGACGCCCACTGATGGAGGTTTCTTCTCCCGTCGTTGGTGTCCAGTGCCATTCCCGGGGTGCTGGGGTTTGCTCAGCACTGGGACTCCCGGATTTTTTTGAGATCGAGGCTTGCAGATCTGGGACTCCCAGGGGTTGCACTTGGCAAAGGGGTTGGGTGCAAGGGGGTGCTCATGGGGCTTGCAGCAAAGTGCTTGTGCAAGTGCACACATGGGTACAGGCACACACACACATGCACACTCGTGTGCACACAGAAGCACACATCTGCATACAGGCATGTGTGCACACACAGAGGCACACTCACGGGTGCACACACACCTGCACACACACATACAAGCACACACACACTCTCATGTGCACACACATGTACAGGCACACAGGCACTTGCACACTCACATGTGCGTGCACACGCACAGAGGCACACTCGTACACTCAGACATGCGGAGGCATGGGTGCACGCAGGCTTGCGCACTCACACGTACACATGCTTGCACACTCGCATGTGTACACACGCTTGCACACTCCGACGTGTGCAGGCACAGGCGCACACACGCTTGCACACTCGCACACGTGCAGGTGCGGGCACACACACACGCTTGCACACTCGCACGTGCGCGCGCTTGCATGCTCTCGCCCGCGCACGCCCGCTCACGCGTGCGGGCACATTCGCACACCCGTTGCCCGCCCTTGCACACTCACACG
>NW_009258639.1:35085-45925 GCF_000687185.1 Egretta garzetta
CGTGCACCATTTTGACAAAATTCCCATCCGTTTCGCCCCCCCAAAAATGGAATTATTAAGTAATAATTATCGGTTGGCAGCAGCCGAGCCCTCCCAGCGCCTTGACCTGCCTCAAATAAAGAGATTTCTAATAATAAAGGTGGGTTAAAGTGCTGCGATGTCAGGCCCTAAATGAGGAAGGTGAATTAATTGTGACGGGGTCGTTAACGTTAGACCCCGGGGTTCGCTTGTCCTGGCCTTGCCTGGGGATGTTGCCCCCCAAAATATTCCCTCTCGGGAGTCTTTTGGGGATTTATTCAAGTATGTAGGTTGGGGTTTGGTTTTTTTTTTTTTTCCCTCCTCCACAGCAGGAAATAAAAAATCCACTCCGTGGCAGTGCAAAGTGCTGGGCAATGTGTAATTAAAAATAAAACCAGTAATTTTATCGCAATTAAAGATGTTACAGGAACAACTCCTCTCATTTTTCTCCCCAGCAAACAACTTATTTTTCCCCCCAGCTTTGGAGGGAAATACTTTGGCAATACTGGATTTTTTTTTTCCTAATTTAACTTTATATTTTTATATGTATTTTTTATTATTATTTTACTTAAGGCTGGCTCTACCCTAGCACCCTCTTTTATTTTTTTTCTTTTTTTTATGGGCGAGGTGTGGGTTTGGGGCCGGGAGCTGGGAACGTGACGGCCGGCAGCGCACTGATGGGGGCAGGAATTAAAAAGAAATTTGCTCTCGTAACGAAGAAATCTGATGCGCTGCCGGCTGGGCTTAACTCCCGGCTACTGAAATGGAGCCGGAGACGCGCTCGCTCTGCTTTTCCATCTTAATAACTGCCCCGTTAGATAAATTTGGGTTAGAAATGATTAATTTTTGTTAAGGTAGTTAATTGCAGGAATAACTTGCTGCGCTCTGATGGGCGACACTTAAATCCAGAATTTGTTTTGCAAGGAGAAAAAGGGATTTTTATTGAAGGTAGGGGTGCTGGGAGGTGGGGGGCGAGCTCACCCCTCCGCTCTTAAATTTAATATTTGATATTATTAATGTGGGACATGCTTTCCTGCCCACGGAGCTGGGCTGCTCCGGCTCTTTGCGTGCGAAAACATCTCCTGGGCTCGTCGCAGACGCTCTTGCGGTTGCAACAGTCGGAGGGCTTGTGTCGCCGTCCCCAGCTGACCTTTAAGAAAAAAAAAAAAAATTAAATAATTAAAGAAATAAAACAACGTCACCCTGACACCACTTCCCCTCACCGTGAGTTTTCTCCCACACCTATAATCCCCCAAAATCTTGGCCGATCCCTGCAGTGCTGGTGTTACCCCCTGCTTTTTGGCTGTGAACCCCCCCGCCCCGTTGGTAAACGCTGGCGCTGTGGCACATGCCCTGGCTTTAGGAGTGGGTTTTACCCAGCCCTTGGTGGGTGCGTAAGTTTTTCCTGGGCTGGCAGCCAGGGTGCGGCTGTGTTATCCCAGGCAATGGTTGGATCCGGTTATCCTCACTCCAGCAAGTGTGCAAACAAGTGGGCAACCCCCTCCCCGCAATAACCCCCTGCGTCCGTCCCAGGACAGAACCTCTTGCAATCATCTTCTGGGATGCTCGTTAAAGCCTCGTGGCTAACTTTTATGGGCTCTTTTTAAATATGGATCTTCCTGACTTTCCCTCCCAGGACAAACTTTTTTTAATATTATTTTTTTGTTTTTTAAAGGGATTATTTATTTCCCTGTTCCTTGAGGCAGGCAGCATTCCAAAATCCTTCCACGCTGGAGGAAAAAGAAAAAAAGAAGGGTTAAAAAAAAAAAAAATTGCATTGTAAAGGCAAACACAGGCCGCTGGGGGCTTGGGGGGAGCTGCTGTCACCCCACGGGCCAGTGTCTCCTCCAAGTGTCCCAGCTTCTGTATTTGAGCGGTGAAGGAAGCAGGAAGCAGCAAAAAACCCCCTGAATTTATTAAAATTACAAGCGCTGTGCTCCCTTTCCTCTAAGTTACTAGAGGGGGAAAAAAAAAACAGGTGTGTTATATATCTGCAGGCTGTAAATAAGTTTATTGCATAAAAGCAGTGAGGGGAAGGACGTTGTGGGGTTGGTTTTTTTTTCCCCCCTAAACTCCAAATAAAGCTGCTGTTTTCTGCAAGTAGTTTAAAAAAAAAAAACCAAACAAAAAAAACAACAAACAAACCAGCAACCATGCGACAAAACCCATGTGTGGTTTTGTGGAGTTTCCCATGCAAGGCTGTCCTGAAAAATCAACTTCCCCCCCTCCCTCCCCCCACACCGAACTCGCCATCTTAAGCCTTTCCTTTAATGGCGAAGTTGAAGCCAAGAGGCTCCCGGATCGGGCCGGGCAGCGTGTTTGGAGCTGACTCACAGTGACCCTGCCTGGGCAGAGCCTCCAAAAATGCCGGCAGCCTTCCTACCAGCGCAGTCCCTTCGCCTCTTTGAGCTGCTGGGGTTTAATAAGAATATGAGGGGGTTTTGCTAGACATCAAAGATACTAAAGTTTTGGGGTTTGTTTTTATTTTTCTGGAGGTTAAAATAGCAAAAGTAACTTTATTTTTTGTTTGTGGGGTAGTGGCTGGTGCGGGAGCATGGCTCATGTCGTGATGCGTCCCCATCCCTGCAGCACGGTGCTGCTGTGACTCACACGGCGCGCCTGCCCGACATGGAAGATCACCCGGCAGCTTTCCTGGGGCGGGCAAGCCGGACTTTAGCAATGGAAAGTAAAAATCGCTGCCCCAAAAAGCAAAGAAAGATCATCTAAAACCCCATAAACACCCCAAAACAAAAATATAATTCCCCCAAACCACCCGAAGGCCAAAAAACCCTCATTTTTTTAAAAACATTTATTCTAGCACGGGTTGCTTTTGGCCTTCCTGCTCTTGCCTCCTGCAGTTTTGCAGAGCAGGCAGATGGATGGGGTTGGAGTCAGGGTTTCAGATTTTTTTGGGGCTTTTTCCTTGGTTTTCTGGGATGCCAGCAACTTTCCAGCCTGTCTTTGCCCTCCCAAGCGGGGCATTTTCTTCTTGGGATGAGTTTATTCAGAGGCGCTGAACAAAACCAAGTGCCAACACCTCCCTGATGGGTTGTATTGGGGCCAAGCCTAATTAATGAGCTTCATTAACAGGGCTGGCTTTATTCCCTGTTGCTTTTTCCCTGCAAACTTTAGCGCGGGGAGAGACAGCTTGGCCGGAGAGGCGAGGTCAACGAGCAGCACCTATTTATATTTATTATTTATTAAAAAAAAAAAGATGCTTCTTAAATAAGAAAATACCCTTTTTTTGGTGTGTTTTCTTTGCAGTCAGCCCTCCTGATCGAGGGCTTGCATTTAGGTGGGGTCTGACTGACCCCAATCCCTTGGGAATATTAATCCGAGATGCTGGAGGAGCATCCCTGCATTGGGGTGATGCACCGGTACTTGGGATAACCGGGGAGAGCCCAGCCCCCCAAATTAAAGGGCTTATAAATTTCACGTGGATCATCCCAAAGCTGATTAACTGGGAATGTCGGATCCCGGTTCTTGGAGCTGAGCGCAGGGAAAATCTGCCTGGGATAATTGGGCTGTTAACGAAGGTGGCCCAAGCGCTGGCCTGCCCTGACCCTGCTCCCAAACAAGGCTCTGATTGTCGCTCCAGCTTAAGCCAGGAGGAAGAGGAGGCGGGTGAAGGGCTTGCCAAATAGTTGGGATTTTGCTTAGCGACTGTTAATTAGGCGCCGAGGCAAAAACTTCATTAACGGCGGCTGTTCAGGGCATCCTTGCGCCGGTGCTGGGACGATGCTTGGCCAGCCAGTGGCATCACCACGGTGTCCCCAAAAGCGTCTTGTCCTGGCGTGTTGCCTGCGTGTCACGTGGAGCCCTCAGAAGGGACCCTGCGAGCCCAGATAAAACCTCCTGCCCAAGTCTAGAAGCAAAAAATTCCTGGAATCCCCAAACAGTATTTCTTAATTTTTTTTTCCCACTAGCCCATGTGGATGCTGTTTAAAAAAAAAAAAAAAAAAAAAAAAAAAAAAAAAAAAAAAAAAAAAAAAAGCGCGAGTTTTCTCTTTTATCACACATATTCATGCTCACAACCTTACAAGCAGCCTTCATCCTCCCGCTGCTCCCCGGGATGCCTCTCTCACAGGGGGTGCATAGCTGGGACCCCGAGTTTAACCCTTTTGTTTGTTGCCTTCCCCCTTTCCCTGCAGATGACGGCTCGCCTCATGCTCGCCGTGGGAGGAGCGGTGCTGGGTTCCTTGCAATTCGGCTACAACACCGGTGTCATCAACGCCCCGCAGAAGGTGAGCGTGCGCCGAGCAACCTTGCCGTGGCAAAATTCCACCCTCCCCAACCCCCCCGTGCCCGAAAACAAACCTGCATGCGCTGCCAGCCTGGCTAAAATAGTACATCCCGCTAGGCAGCTTACTGCCTGTAATGGGATTTGCAAGGGAGTTACTTAGCTCCTGCCTTCCCAGGAGAATTAGTTCCCTCCTCGCTTAGTGTTTTTGCCGGGAAAAATCTCAGGAACGCGTGCAGGATGCTCTCTGGGTGGGACCGGCGTAACTTTTAACCTCAGCTTTTAGCAGAGGTCTGGGAGCTAATTAGGGTTTGAGTCATCTCCAAGCAGGGGAATGACCGCGCTGGTTGTGTCCTGCAGCATCGGGGCAGGACTTCTCTGGGAGGAGAGAGGGGTCCTGGGACGGGATGGAGAGCAGGAAGTGTTCGCTCCTTCCCCTAGTGTAGTGCCAGTGGGTACATGGGAGCCTTGAAAAACTGGACTTCCCCCAAATTATGTGGCTATTTGAGGTGTTAAAGGCTCAGAAACCCCACGCGGTGCTCAGGTGCCGAAGGAGAAACAGGGTCCAGCTGCTGCCGCATGGGAGCAGAGCCTGTCCCCGAGCATCATCACAGCCTCTGGTGCGCCATCCCAAATAATTAAAACCACCAAGGCAGGATTCACGCCGCGAGGTTTTTAATCCCATTATCAGCCAGTGGGCTGCAAAACCTCACCTCGAGCTCTGAAAAAACTCTGTGGGAGAGAAGACCCCGTGCAACACTTCCCAGACCCCCATCAGTGTGGAAAGAGCAATAAAGATGCAAATTGCCTTTATTCGAGGTATTGCATTGCATTTAATCACGGTGAGTGGCCCATGCGGGATTTCACATGGCTGGAGGCTGTGACTCCTGTCCAGTGTCCTCTGTGCTGGCACCCACGGCCACGGTGCACCCGTCCATCTGCCGGAAGCATCGCCCTGCTAAAAAAATCTTGACCTGGCCTTCCCCTGGGCTGATCCACGCTGGCAGCGTTTGGCTGAGCATCCTTGTCCAGAGACGGGCGATGGGAGTGGTGTTTGAAACAGCGGTGAGCTGGGAAATCCCTGCAAGCGTGCTGAGGAGCTGCTGTGAGGCATCTGCCCTTCTGTTTCCCTGAGCTCTGGCACCGTGGGGAGCAGGTACTCCGTAATTACTGCCTGGCATCGGAGCTCGGCCCCTGCGTCCCGAGGACGTGCATGGTTTCCCCAGGGACTTTTCTCCATCCTCCCCTGATGCGGGGCAATGCTGCTTGGGGTGACGTGGGCAGGGACCCTGTCTGAGCTGGGGTCTCCCCTGGGGACTGAGCTCCCATTCCTGCAGACCCCCAGCACAGCAAGACACCCCCTCTGCTCTGAGGGGTGTTGCCTCAGTTTCCCCTCGTGTGTTTTAGGATTAAATCTTCGGGGCTCAGGCCAGGGATGGGCTGTGTGTTTTAGGGGCGAGTCACCCAGCAAGTGACACTGCGTTCGGGGTACAGAACTAATGGGGGGAAAGGATTTGGGGTGCTCTATTGGGTGGTGCGAGGGGAGGCAGGGTGGGTGTTGTCTTGGGTAGCGGGAGGCTCTGGGCACGGGGACTCATCCTGCCTTTAAGGGTGGGGACGCGTTGGGGTGCAGGATGGGCATGCATCAGGGTTGGAATGGTGATGTGTTGGGGTGCAGGATGGGGGTGCATCAGGATTGGAATGCATCAGTGCACAGGGTTGGGATGGGGCTGCATTGGGGTGCAGGATGAGGATGCATGGGAATAAATTGGGGTGCAGGACAGGGGTTAGGATGCAGGATGGGGATGCATGGGGGTGCAGGATTGGGATAGGGATGCATGAGGGTGCAGGGTGAGAATGCATCAGGATAAATTGGGATGCAGGGTTGGGATGTAAGATTTGGATGCATGGGGATGCAGGATTAGGATGGGGCTGCATGGGGGTGCGTGGGGATAAATTGGGGTGCAAGATTGGGGTTGGGATGCAGGGGGAGATGTATGGGGGTGCAGGATTGGGACTGGGATACATGGGGGTGTGGGACTGGGATGAATCATTCCCCTGGCTTCAGTGATGCGAGCGCAGCAGCGGTTGCTGGCAGTGGCTCCCTGCAGAAAGGCTCCTTTCTCAGGCGGGGGGTGCTGAGCACCGGTTCCACAGTCCTCTTAATGTTCTCCTCCCCGCTGCTGAAACAGTGGCTCGGTGCTTTGTGGGGTGCTTGCGGATGTGATGCGGAGGGGACGGCCTGAAACTGGGCGAGGGCTGGTAGGAAACACTCAGCTGAAATGAAATGAGGGCGGGGGGCAACCCCTGAACTTTTGCAATGTGCAGTGATTTTTTTCCCCCATGCTTCTTAGTTGAAACTGATAATTTTTCATCTTCTCCTCTCCCAACAACCGGCTCGTGGTGGGTTTTTCCATCTATCCTTTGTTGCAAGGGGGCCAGGAGGGGGGTATTTGGGTGCTAGTTTTTGATAAACTGTCGCTTGGATTATTTTTTTTTCTGCTTCAAGGGGAGGGAGAGAGCTGGAGGCTTCTGAAGAAGGTAGGGAGGAATTTAGAGCCCAGCAAGGTTCGGTGGGGTGTGTGCAGAGACTGTGTACCTGCACCGAGAGCCTGAGCCAGTCCTGGGTTCTCCAAATCATAACAATATCAATTATTTGTTTTCTTAGGAAAAGGGGAAAAAGCCCCCAGAGCATCAAAACCTCCAGGTGAAGCCGGAGGCAAACGAAGTCACTTAAAACCCTGATGGTTTAGGGCCTTTGTAAAAGGAACAACAAAAAAAATTATGTTACTGTAATTTATAGCAACGCACGTGGCAGGGGCTGTGTTTCTTGCACTGCTGCTCCCAGGGGCTCTCTTCTGTGCTTGAAGCGATGGGAAAACTGGGAAACGAAGCGCAATTGTGCCAACGCTTAATGGAGAGCTGAGCACATGTGAAAGCCTTCAAAGCGGCGAGGTCTTTGAGCTGCTGGAGTGGCCGCAGCTTCCCCTGCTTGCACGAAATCTCTGCGCCTTCCAGCCAGGGTTGGTTGGTCGTGTTGTGGAGCCCTTTGCTTTTTTGTTTTGGGTATGGGTGACCCTTAACTAAGTGACTTGAAGCTTTCAGCTGTGGGCTGGCTTTAAAAATACGTTAAAAAAAAATACATGAGATACATAAAAAAGGGTGTTCTGTGAAGAGGGTGATTAAAAACAAGCACCTGTCCTTGTCAGCGTCGCAGAAGCATTGCCGTGTTGCAGAATTACAGCGGCAGTATTGCGTTACAGAAGTATTGCAGGAAAAAAACCCCTAGAAACTAAATTCAGGGGGATGGGAGTTGATCAGCTGCCCTGCTGTCTTCCTCACCTTCCGCCACCATCTCTGCCGTCTCCCCCCTCCCTGTGTTGCTTCTCCTCCGGCGATGGAGGCATCCCTCCCTGCCTCCTGTGCCCTGGGGAGGAGTGTGACCTCCCCACAGTCGCCCTGTGTTGTCAGGGACGAGACCAGAACCTGTCCTGCTGCATTTCCCTCACACATCCCATCAGGTTTCCTCCCCTGGGTTGGAGCCGAGCCACCAGCTGGGCGGCTCCCGGCTCCATGACGCATTGTCTTGTGAGCCGGGCTCGCTGGCCAAGGGTCTGTAGGTGGCCGGGCAACTGGTAACACTGTTGGCACAGATGAAATGGGGATGGTTTTAACCCGTGGCTTCATTTCTCCCACCCCTTTCCCAGGTGATTGAGGACTTCTACAACCGTACCTGGCTGTACCGATATGAGGAGCCCATCAGCCCTGCCACCCTCACCACGCTCTGGTCCCTCTCTGTTGCCATCTTCTCCGTCGGAGGCATGATTGGATCCTTTTCCGTGGGGCTCTTTGTCAATCGCTTTGGACGGTGAGCACCAAGCATGGGGGAGCTGTGGTGGACCTCAACAAGGGGGTTGTGCAGCCTCACCCCACTCTGGCATCCCGTGGGTGTGGCTTTGGGCACCTCCCTCCTGTCAAGAGCTGATGTTTGGGTTCTCCCGACACCCTTTCAGCCTCTCTGACCCCCATGGTCCTCATCGCCCTCCGCCCTTCTCTCCCCAGCCGCAACTCCATGCTGATGTCCAATATTCTCGCCTTTGTGTCCGCCGTCCTCATGGGCTTCTCCAAGATGGCTTTCTCCTTCGAGATGCTCATCCTCGGCCGCTTCATCATTGGCCTCTACTCTGGCCTCACCACCGGTTTTGTGCCCATGTATGTGGGCGAGGTGTCACCCACTGCCCTGCGGGGCGCGCTGGGGACCTTCCACCAGCTTGGCATCGTCTTGGGCATCCTCATCGCCCAAGTAAGTGCCAGAGAACCAGCCAGAGGGGGGTTCCCCATCTTTGACGCTGATGCTCATCAGGGTCTACAGGGGACGGGGTTTGGTGCAGCAGCGCAGGGCATTGCCCATGCAGTGGATCTGCTCCTTCAGAAGGAGACAGGGCTGGAGGGGTGGACCTGGAGCTCAGCAGGAGCAGGGCTGCTGTGAGATCTTGACGCTTGGGGTAGGCAGCATCGTGATGTGATGTCCATTGGCTGCCTGGAAGCAACACGGCTGTCTGTGTCCCTCTGATGGGTGCCCAAGCATGTAATGCAGCCACGAGCTGCAGAGTTGGGTCCAACTTGAGCTGGGAACAGGTGGCTCCAACCCCTCTTCTCCTCAGGTGTTTGGTTTGGACTTGATCATGGGAAATGACTCACTCTGGCCACTGCTCCTGGGGTTCATCTTTGTCCCAGCCCTGCTGCAGTGCATCATCCTGCCCTTTGCCCCTGAGAGCCCCCGCTTCCTCCTCATCAACCGCAATGAGGAGAATAAAGCCAAGAGTGGTGAGTGATCCCCCTGTCCCCGAGCTTGTCCTGCTGTGCCGGAGGGTCCTCAGCTGCTCCTCACTCCACTTCTCTCCCCTCAGTCCTCAAGAAGCTGCGGGGCACGACGGACGTCAGCAGTGACCTCCAGGAGATGAAGGAGGAGAGCCGGCAAATGATGAGGGAGAAGAAGGTCACCATAATGGAGCTCTTCCGTTCCCCCATGTATCGCCAGCCCATCCTCATCGCCATCGTCCTGCAGCTGTCCCAACAGCTCTCGGGGATCAACGCGGTGAGTTCTGCGGGGACCTGGGTGCCGTGTGTCAGCTTGTTTCACCCAGAATGTGGGTTGTGCTGGCTCCAAGACCTGACTCCTTTCCTCATGGCACATCCCTGCCCTTTGTAGGTCTTCTACTACTCCACCAGCATCTTCGAGAAGGCGGGTGTGGAGCAGCCTGTCTACGCCACCATTGGCTCTGGCGTGGTGAACACGGCTTTCACGGTTGTTTCGGTGAGTTTTGGCCCACCAGGCTCTCCTCGGGGAAGCTTTTCCTCCAGGCTGGGGTTGTGCTGATGGACGCCCATCTCTATCCTACAGCTCTTTGTGGTGGAACGAGCTGGACGCAGGACCCTCCACCTCATCGGCCTGGCGGGGATGGCGGGGTGCGCGGTGCTCATGACCATTGCCCTGACGCTGCTGGTGAGTGGTGGGCATTGAGGGGATGGGTGGGCTGGGCGGGGAGGTCCTGCCCCTTGCTGTGGTGGCTTGGACGAGGAGGAGGTCTGGATGGAGAGGAGGAAGGACTTGGCTTCCTAGAGGTGATGGCTGAGTGGTCCCTGCTGCCCGGATCTCTCCTGAGGTCCCAGCAATCCAGTCTCTGACCTGGAGAAACCTTGTGGCTTCTCTGCCAGCACCACGCTTACTTGAGTCTCATCATCTAGCACGGCTGGATGCTTTGTCCCCCATCACCGGACTGACCTTCTCTCTCTCCCTTGGACCAGGACCAAATGCCCTGGATGTCCTACCTCAGCATCGTGGCCATCTTCGGGTTCGTGGCCTTCTTTGAGATCGGCCCAGGCCCCATCCCCTGGTTTATTGTGGCAGAACTTTTCAGCCAAGGCCCTCGCCCTGCTGCCTTTGCTGTTGCCGGGCTGTCCAACTGGACCTCGAACTTCATCGTGGGCATGGGCTTCCAGTATGTCGAGGTAATTGATCATCTCCTGGTGCTCTTGGTGGGAGCAAGGCCTTTCTTTGCGCTCCTTGGGTTGCGCGACTCCTCTGGAGCCCTAAAACCCGGACTGCGATGGTTTGGTTGGGTGAACGCCCCGAGGTAAGAGGGAGGGGGCCAGGATCTAGGGAAGGAACAGGGTGTTGGCCAGGCCCTAGTGCGTGGTGGCTGGTGGGGGCGCAGCACTCACCAGACCATCCTGTGCCTGACGTCCTGGCCCCGCTGCTGGAGCACCCTCTCCATCCACGTGCTTATCCCTTTCTCCTCTTTCCTCCTCCCCAGCAACTCTGTGGCTCCTACGTCTTCATCATCTTCACGGTGCTGCTAGTCCTCTTCTTCATCTTCACCTACTTCAAGGTGCCGGAGACGAAGGGTCGGACCTTTGACGAAATCGCCTCGGGTTTCCGTCAGGGGGGAGCGAGCCAGAGTGACAAAACCCCAGATGAGTTTCACAGCTTGGGCGCCGACTCCCAGGTGTAACCCACCCGTGGCACCGCCCGCTCCTCCCGCCCGCCCGAGGTCCTTGGGGGTTGTTTTTTTAAAACAC
>NW_009258639.1:46068-48431 GCF_000687185.1 Egretta garzetta
TTTTCTGCTAGAAACAGTTTTGGGATTTATTTTATTTTTTTTTAGCTGGTTTCGCGTCCAGGATTTCAAAGCCAACCCCGCAGCCTCCGCCAGTGGGAGGGCGGCTCCCTTTTTTTAACGACGCGATAGGATATTTTAACGAGAAATCACGTAGCGGAAGTTTTTAAAGCTGGAAATGTTGGGGGTTTTTTTGGTTTTTAACCTTCTAATCCTAGAGAAATCACGTAAATCGACTAAACCCAAACCCACCCACTGTTTGGTGGTCTGAAATGAGTTCTTTTTTAAAGCAGTTGAATTGATTTCAAGCCCCCAGTTCGTGGCTGGGGATTTCCCTGCCCGGGGGGAGCGGCTGGAAAGGTCAATATCCCGCAGCGGGGTGCGGGGCGTCGCCCTCCTCTGCCGGAATTGGGAAGTGTGTCTTTTATTTTATTTTCCTCTTTTTTTTTTTGGTTTTGTTTTTTTTTTTTTTCTCCCCCCCCCGATTTAATCTCGGCAATATTTGCCGGATGCTGAAGCGCCGGCCGAGCCAGCCGGCAGCCGCCCGCCACCACAACCCACCCAGCCCCGGACCCACCAAAATCCATCGTCAGGCGGATGCATCCGCTTCCCGCTCTGTGTATAGACTGGAAGATATTTATATTATATATATTTTTGTTCAATGGATGTTAATAGTAGATGTTTAAGTTATAGCGTTCCTGATTCGACAAGCGACGTACTGTAAATATTCTCGGCGTATATTCACGTTGTGTCATGTACACACCCAGGTACAGAGGCGACGGTGTAGTTTCTAGAGCGACATAAGGAAAAAAAAAAAGCTTGTACAGGGTTAGGATGACTTTTGTATAGTTCATGACCTGCACTGTAGTTGTACCCATTGCACTGAACTGTAGTGTATTAAAAAAAAAAAAGAGAGAGAGAGAAATCCTGTCCTTTTCAAACAAAACTGAGAAAAAAAGAAAGAAAAATAAAAAACCAAACCCTCCCAGAAAGCGCCCCCCCCGCCGCCTGCAGCCAGCAGGGGTGTGACCGGCACATTCCCAAAGCCCCAGGCAGTTGGTTTAAAACAGGATTTTTATTTTTTTTTTTTAAATTTATTGGTCCGTTTCGGAAGCGATCGCACTTCACAGAAGATAAAAGGTGGGGGTGGTGGGAAATAAAAAAATCTAAAACCACCCAGTGACCGACTTGGGGTCACAGCTGGGGGCAGCGTGGTGCCTCCCCCCTGTGCAGTTTGGTTTTTTGGTTTTCTTTTTTTTTTTTTCTTTTCTTTTTAAAACAAATACAGAAACGTAAGTGCCAAGAGGCCGGTGTGTGCTGTGCTAACAATAAAGGAGAATGCATGCAGCGACCCAGCCGGCCGCCTCCCGTGCCTTTATTTCGCTGTATTTTGGTGGTGGGGCGGGGGGGGGTGTCCCTCCACCCCCTCACCCTCCTCAGCTTCCTGGCTGTGTTCATGCTTAAACACCATCACTTGTGCCAGGTCTGCCTGGGCTCGGGTTTAATTCCCCACAGCCCCTCGGGGCAGGGCCGGGAAGGGGGGGATCCTGGGATTTGCTCAGCCCCGCTCCCTCCAGAATTCCTCGCTCCAGACTGGAGCCATCCACACAGGGCAATGCGGCCAGAGGTGCTGGGGCTCGCACAGGCACAGACTGGGGGGCTCCCAGCTTGGCCTCACAAAGATTTTCCTCCATGGGATCACTGCCGTCCCTGGGCGCATGCCTGGGTTTTAGTTGCCCCTCCCAGGGCTGCGGGGGCACCTGGCTGGAGCCCTGGCCAGCTCCGGACCCCAAATTTTGCCCCCCCCCGGGCCTGCCCGGGGCCTTGTGACAAGCATTTGCTTTGGGCGGGAGCTGCTGCCTTGTGCACGGGCACCAGAGCGAGGCAGGGAGGGGAGGCTGCTGCTCCTTGGCAAATTTTTTTTTTTTTTCTCTTTCCCCTTGAACTGAGACAGTGCCAAGCACTGCAAGCCTGAACACTTTTGGGCAAAGAAACGCTGATCTTGGTCACTTCAGGCTTTTTTTTTTTCTCCCTATTTATTGAACCGTCTCTTTGCCCTGAAGTGCAGGCGCTGGCGACAGCCCTTGCAGCACGTTGTAGGAAATAGCTCGTGTAAAAAAAAAAAAAAATCTTTGGAAGCTCCCAAAGACACCCTTTATCTGCCCAGGGCCCCGCTCGGCACCCGCGCTGACGTTTCCATGCCCAGCCCCTGCCTGGCACTGCTCTGAGAGATGCTCGACTCCACATAAAGTTCATTTTCTCGCCGTCTTTTACGGTGTTGAACAGCCAGGAGCAGTGACTGGGAGCCGCTGGCCTGGCACCACGGGCGGGCTCAGTCCCGAGGGGTTACCGCCACACCGGAGCCC
>NW_009258639.1:48564-53296 GCF_000687185.1 Egretta garzetta
CGCCTCCCCCAGAGGCTTTCCCTTTACCAGCAACATCAATCCCTTCTAATTGCTCAGGTCCCAGCTTGACGAAGCATTTAGAAAGCGTACTTGACTCCATCCCAACTCAGCAAGGCAATTAAATGCACTCATAAATCCTCCTGAAGTAAATGAGACTTAATCGTAGGCTTAAAGCTCAGCTGAATCCAGGCCCCAGCAGCAGGGCAAGTTTCCCTTCACCTCCTTCCCAGCTGTGCGTGGCTGTCACATGCTGCGGCGCCTTGGGCCGAGCTCATCGCCCCGTCCCGTCTCGCTCTCCTCCAGCCCTTCCCTGGTGTCCCTTCGCCTCCACGCCGAGGGTCACACGTACCCGCTGCCCTGCTGGGTCTCCACTCCCTGGGACAGAAACCCCTGAGAGCTGCAGGTTGGGAGTGTGCATGGTGGGGGTCTGAGGGCATGGTGACACAGGGGATTTCACCGAATCCCAGACTGGCAGGGGTTGGCAGGGCCCTCCAGAGATCACCCAGTGCCACCCCCCTGCCCAAGCAGGCTCACCCAGAGCAGGGGGCACAGGACAGCGTCCAGGCGGGGGTTGAATATCTCCAGAGAAGGAGACTCCACAGCCCCCCTGGGCAGCCTGGGCCAGGGCTCGGTCATCCTCAAAGTCAAGAAGTTCTTCCTCACGTTCAACTGGAACCTCTTCTGCTTCAGTTTGTGCCCATTGCCCCTTGTCCTGGCCCTGGGCACCACTGGGAAGAGTCTGGCTCTGTCCACCCTTCAGATATTTGTAAGTGTTGATGAGATCCCCTCTCAGCCTTCTCTTCTCCAGGCTGAACAAGCCCAGCTCCCTCAGCCTTTCCTCATAGGAGAGATGCTCCAGTCCCCAGACTTCCTCCTCTTGAGGCTGGTGTCAGAGTTAATGGGATGCCTACGCACTGGCAAACTCTTGGCCAGGAGGAAACCACTTTGGGTTGGAAGCTCTGAGTGGAGCTCACTGGCCTTCGAGTCCTTTCCCTCAAGACTGCTTATAGACCCTCACGCTGTTCTTGTGGTCCCTCCCGGATGCCAAGTTCCTCCACGAGAGGAACAAGAGAGTTCCTTGGTGCTCCAGAGCTACCAGGCTCCTCTAATGCTCTGCAAAACAAGAGAACGTAGATTTGGAGATGGAGGGGCACTGCCAGGAGGTGCGACGCCCGACCAAGTCCAACCAGGCCCAGAGGAGCAGGTGTCAACTGCCCAAGTTCAGTACACGGCGAAGACCTTCCCCGTGTCCCTCCCGTCCCCCTCATCAAACCGAAAGGCAAATTGAGGAAGCCATGAACAAACACTTCTCAGCCGGTCTTAGCTTCTGGACAGACAACGCGAGGACGTAAGAGGCTGTTTGCTTGTTCATAAATCATGAGGTAATGGTTAATGCGTTGGGTGTGGGTTGTGCCTTTGCTTCCCACCCTCACGCTGCCATTCCCTAACTGCCTACAGAGCTTGACCAGCACGTGGAAATTAACTCTTACCAAAAAGTTTAATTTTCAAACACCTTTAGACAGAAAGGGACACGTCTGGGAAGATGGTGGCAGCAGGAAGGACCTCCAGCTCATAATGCTTTTTTTTTTCCCAGTTAAACAGGTAACCTGGCCACCAGCTGGATCTGCAGAGGGAGCTCTTTATTTTGTGTAGGAAGGCCCAGAGTTAATCAAGTTTAATAAATGACCGATGGCTTCAAGACACTCTGGTTGGGGCAGCTGTTTCGCCAGGTCAAAGGCTTTCATCCCCAGCTCGCGAGCCTGGAACGAAGCAGAAAAGACAAGGCCACCATCAGGAATTTGGCTTTTCTCAAGGGGTAGTTAAAATACCCACATAGACTTGGGGGAGGAGCTGCACGGGAGCAGATCCAGACCCCAGCCGCTCAGCCGCAGGCTCCCGAGGGTGACCCGCACAAGCTGCTTTGCAGGAGAGAGTAAAGCTGCCAGCAGAGATCACATTTGGGACCCAGGGGTGCAGACAGAAGGGATTGCGAACCCCAGCCCCCGTGCTGGAGATCATCACCTCCCATCCAAGACAGCGGCTCCTCTGGACATTCCCAAAGCTCCTTCAGGAAAAAAAACAGCTGTATTGACTCAAACTCAGCTAAATCCCTCATTTCCCTTGGTAGCTCTTCCAGGGATTGGACATCCTCACAATTATAAAGCCGTGCCTTTTCTCTAATTTCAATTTGTTTCCTTGTGTCTTCCAAACACTGACGTTACAGCTTTCCCTGATACAATGAAGTGTCGTTCGCATTTTCACCACCTGAAACCCAGACAGAAGGAACTGAGGCTTCTGAGCGCCCAGCCCGAACAGAGGCATCCAATTTCCAGATGGTTACTGCTCAGCACGTCCTCAAAATCAATGATTTTTCAGGCAGAGAATGGGGCACTCTGCAGTTAGCAGTCGCACCTGCAACTTTTAGCCAATAAAATAACAGAGTTGCAAACTCCAAACTGAATTATGGGGTCCAATGGAGTGACCCTACATTAATATAATGGTAATTAACAGGGAGTCTGGCTCAAGGAGAGGCACGTCCAAGGCCCACACCTGACCTGATGTCTAAACACAGCCAGGATATCGCAAAGGATGAAGCTGGGAAACGTGGGTACCTACAGGATTGACTGAGGATGGCCTGGCAGAGACCAGAGCAGACCCAGGGGGCTTTGTTAGCCTTGACAGAGCGCAGATCGCGAGACAGCTCCATGCAGAGCTGCGGCGGCAGCTTTGTCCTCGGTCACCCAGCGCTGCGAGGCCGTTGCGGACTCAGGATTGGTGCCAGGTGAACCCAGGCAAGTGGTTTCACGAGACAGGGCAAGCACTGAAACAGAGGTAGGGGACTCTCTGACTCTTTCACCAGGAGAAACTTACCTTGGAGAAATCTGTGGTCAGGTAATAAAGCATGGCAAGAGCATGCAGAACTCTGGCAGTTTCCCCAGGCTGCTGCTTTGGTGCCTGTTCTCTGACATCTAACACTGCAGCCAGTACTCGGGTTGCTTCTGCTTGCTGGGCTTCAGCTGCATGGAGGGTGAAATCGACTCATTGGATGGATGTATGCATGCAAGATAATATATTCAAAACTGCCCAGTTATCTCTTCTAGACACCAAAGCATTGCGACTACAAGCATCAACATGGTATCAACACCAGCTCCATGCAAATTCCATGCCCATTAACAGATATCTTTTCATCTGGGCAGTAATTGTGCTGATTAGCCTTTAGTAAGGATGTGGAGTCATAACAACTGCATGAAAAGAGCCACCTTCAGACTCCTGTCATAACTGGGGACGGTAGTGTGTGGCCCTGTCTTGGTGTGTTTCTGACTGGATGGAGACAGTGCCAGGCCAAGGGATTTACAGGGACGTTTCTCTTCTCTGACAATATTCTCATTAGCACAGATGGTAGGAAGAAGACAAGGACCCGAGTCTAGCCTGACCCCAGTGGAGCGTAGGGTAGTACCACGCGTATTTCCTACTGCTTTGTGTGCCTTTATATCGCAGTGAGAGACTCCCCAGCTTCTCTGGATTAATACATCCACTTATCCGTATGCGTCGCAGTGAGAGACTCCCCAGCTTCTCTCCCGAGAGTATTCTCTGGATTAATACATCCACTTATCCGTATGCGCTGCTCCATCATGTCTTGCTTCACAAGACAGAGTTGTAAACCTGCCTATGTGAAATGAAATGTTGCTTTCAGGTAATTAAATGGACACAAAGGAGCTGTAGATAAATGAGAATGGTGAAGTGGAATCGAATCCTGAAAGGCAAAATCTTATATTGTGACAGTCGCTGCCAAGGTCACCGTGAAAAGGGCACGTAAACAAAAGGGGCAGAGCTGCGTTTCCACTTGAACACCCTCATTCCTAAAGTGGCCTTAGTGGTCCCATCCAGCCCAATCCACAAAGCATCAACATCAGAAATACCTGTGATTCCGATTCAGTTTGGTCTACAGAACTGCCATGGCAATGCCCAATACTGTAAATACGAACAGCAGGACAGACGGATGCTTTAAAATCCCGTCCTCCAAATGGTTCTGCGCGATAGCGGTGCTTACTCAGACGATCTTTGATCAGTTCCTTGTCCTCGGTGAACAGAGATGTTTCCGGTCGTGACGTGAGAATTTGCTCCTGCGCTTGAACTGACCTCACAAGAAAGGCACGCCAGATGTCAGTTACCTATCAGGAAGCAAATGAATTATTTGACTTGTATGAATACATGGTATTTAGCAACGCGTTGTTCTGTAAACAATGTGTCCTGCAATGCACGTCCCTGCCACAATAACCGGAGTGCCTGCTGGTTAGTGAGCTGGCTGCTGCCAAGTGGGATGTTTCACGTAGAGATCTGACCGCTCGTCTCCCAGCACCAGCTTTTTTGGAAGCTCGTTTCTCCGTCTGACTGTTAGTGTTCATCAAACTTCCACAAATCTAACTAAACCGTTATGCAAAAGCAAGTTTGGTTGAAGTTTGCACAGGGAATTCAGGCAGACTGCACAACTGCCAAGGCCTGGTTTCCACGGAAAATGAAGCTAAACCAAGGAAAGCTCATTTTTTTCCAGTTATTACAGCAGTTAGAGAGCTGTCACTTCCCTCACTTGGTCATTCGGTTCTAACAATCTTGTATCAGTCTGACTTATCGATTCTCAGCATCAACTTTGCGTGGCTCATTTGTATCCCATTGCTGCTCAGCAGCTCTTCCCTGGCTACGGGAATTCCTTGGCGACTTTCCCTTCTTGTGG
>NW_009258639.1:53428-62457 GCF_000687185.1 Egretta garzetta
GGAGGTGCTTAGGGCCAGGGTTTAGTGGTGGAATGGCAGGGTTAGGGGAACGGTTGGGCTTGGTGATCTTAGAAGGCTTCTCCAACCCAAACGATTCTGTGATTCTATGATTCTCTGGTGCGGGGTAGCTGGTAGCAAAGCTATTTTTTAACAAGGTTTGGCTGCCCAAATCGAAGACAACTTGAATAACAATTTTTAGAACCATAGAATCGGTCAGGTTGGAAAAGACCTTAAAGATCACCAAGCCCAACTGCTTTTAACCGAGTACAGAATTTCCTTCTCCTGGTTTTCACTCGGAGAAATATTTAAGTATGAAAACAGTTTCTGAGATTGATCCTAAAAGGCAACGCTGGCACTTGATGTGGTCACCATCATACGAAAGGCAGTCAGAAACAGGAAAAACAGTGGAAAGAGCACAGAAAAAACAGAAATATATAGAAGATGAGCTTTGGCTTTACCAACCTCAGCGTAGAGTGAGTTTGCTATGTCCATTTTGTTCTGGCGAAAGAAAACATTAGCCATGTGGAAATACCCTCCCGAGGTCTCAATAGATTTCAGTCCAAACGCAGAACTAGCAAGGTAAATCTGAAATCGATATTTAAAAAAAACAAACAAACAAAAACAAAAACGTGGAAGTTCAATGTTCTTCTCAAACCTGAGAAATTTTTCATCGTGGGTTAATAATATTGCAAGCATTGAGGTTTTTTCTGCTTAACTGTAGCATTAATTATACCTGATTAGGACTGTAAAATACGGTACTAAAAAAGCTGTATTTTGGATTTTATGCAAAGGAATGCAACACCCCCAGATGCCCCGCTCGCTGGGGCAGAGGAACCTTAGCACAGCGTGTTATGCCGCTGAAGCACGGGGCAGGTTTCCCCCATCTCACTGTGCAACCCTTGTGTCTCTTGTCTTCAATCGCACAACCTGCTGCTGCTTTTCAGCTCACCAGTCCTGCCCACGGCGCCCATTTCTCCCCCCCGAAGCCCCAGACAGAGCCAGGGGAGCGGGAAGGCAGTGGTGCATTCCAGCTATTCTGAGCCAGCGTGTGACTCTCAGCAGATCTCAGACACGCGCAGCCAAAGTTCAGGCAGGTCTTGGGCACGCGCTGACGCAGACCAGCCACTTGCTAATAGCAAGAAATTATTACCTGACGCCCTTCCAGGCACCAGATTCAGGGCACCTAAAAAAACCCCAATCGCACAGCAGGGAATCTCTCCCCAAAAGTTTACAGACGAAGCACAGGCAGGGTTGTCTATGTTATAACAGAAAGGATCTAATTCTCCTCAGCCGTATGTCATCATTGACACCCACACAAAGCTACTATCAAATTCAACAGTAGTGGGTATACATCACTCTGCACGGGATAAATTTAGTCTATGTGGGACATAAATAGGACGTTGCGGAGTTCATCTGCCTTTGGGGGATCAAATGACAGGGAAAGCATCCTCAGGACACGACTGGCAATAACCACTTCAAATCTGACAACCTGCTCTGGGGGTGAAAAAGATTGAATCGGGGAAAATGCTATTGAAGCAGACATTTAAATAAGCATCTGTTAAATTATGGCTGACGGAGAACTGCTCTCTAACAGGAAAGTATTGAGGAAATGACAGCCAGAAGAAAAAAGTAACTTATCTGTTGAACAAAAGGCAACTACACCAGTTTGGGATAGGACTGTCTGTTCATCTCAGGACCATAACCAAGCCAAGAGATAAATTTCTAAGCAGATGCAGTGAAGACAAGGTCTACATCACTTCCAGGGAATAAGGATAACTGGTAAAACACAACTTTGGCAACACATGGATGCACAGGAGTCTGAGATCCAGACAGTTCAGGTGTTCACACCACATATCCTCTCGGTCCCTAAAATCAGGACTGCACATCTGCCTGCTGGCGTTTTCCTATCGATCTAGAAGTGTTAGAGAAGGCAGAAAAATTGAAGTGTTTCTGGATATGAGTTGGCTTACATCATTCGCCAGGTGATACAAAGCCTGTTCCAAGTTTCCTTCAGCAGCACAGAAAAGCCCCAGACCACGATGCAATTTATACTGAAGAGCAGCGCTGCAGTCTGGAGTTCTGAGGACAATCCACTGAGCTTGGGAGAGATACTTCGATGCCTCTGGAAGACGGCCAGCACCTAAAATGAGGCATAGAAACAGGCAGGCTACAGAGCATTTTTTTATTCAGAAAATTAGCGAATACTGCCCATGAACCCTTTGCAGTAGTTCGAAACGGAGCCCTAGTTTGTGGATTCCCCACTTCTCTCCTGAGCACTCCTCAGTCGAATGGGTGTTCAGCATCGAATTTACAGAAAGGCTGGGTGTCTACAGCTACAAGAGAAGCCAGAAACCACGTACTGCATTCAATTAATTGTATTTCAATATTCAATTCAATGTATTTCATCCCTGAAACACGTGTCCAAAACAGGTTAGCTACAGCAGCCACTAATGACTCATGTATTATCACACTACAATGACTCAGGGCATTTTTTTTTTCCCCCCGTCTCTTGCCACACAATTTACAACAATCCCTGAGATAGCTCAATGCTGCCAGCAGAGCGTTGTGTGTACTCCTGTTACGGTAATGATGTACAGCGATTTCTCCGGCCTTTGCGTCTGCAGCTGAGGAGAGCAGCTCTCCCCACGCAGAGTCCTACTTTGACATATATTTTTTTTTAATTAAGCATACAGTCAATGAGGAAAAGCTCCGCTTCAGGCAGAGCACACTTTTGTGAACGAACTGAGGCATTCCTCTGATGCAACGGCCTCGGCCTCGGAAAGGTTCCCTGGTTCCCTGAGATAAGAGCGCGAGCAACCACCCCGGGGAATTTAATGCTTTTGAGAGTGGTGTGAAGCCACAGAGGTAAAGAATAGATGTTCATATGGCTTCTGTTGTGGGAACGGGTAGAGATGGAGAAAATGTTTCCCTTGCTTTCATTGATCTCTCATCACCCAGACCCACACAGAAAAAGGGGGGGGGTGGGGTGCGACTTCTCAAATCTCTCTGAAATGCCCTTGAGCCAGGGCAGGGTAGAGGCATGGCACAATGTTGAAACAGCAGAGCTGGTCCTTCCCTGATAAATGGTAAAAGGAAACCAGAAACCTGACCCACAGGAGGTCTCGTCCTTGCCAGTGTTACTATTTAGACAATACTTACCAGTGGAGGCCTCAGCCAAGAGGAGATAAGCAGGCACCAATTGCACGGAACTTGAGCCGTACACTTCAGTACTGAAACGCAGTGCATGCAAAGCTGCAGGTATCGCTTCTTTATGCTTTCCATCCAAAACAAACTCCCGGGCTGTGCTGTACGCGAGATCGATGATGTATTTCTGCAGGGAAACATAGGAATGGGACAGAGTGAGCAAAGGACAAGGAGAAATAAAATGCACGGGCTCTTTTTACATTTGAGTTTTCAAACTGTGAAACAGTGATTGTAATGTGCTTTGTGTCTGTAATTAATGGATGGAAATTAAAGCTGTCATATTAGAGCCTGGCTTTCATTCCCACTTCTCGCAGGAACAGCTTTGGACATCCTGTTAGGTCATGTGGTGTCTTATGAGACGAAGAATCCTTTATGCCTACGAGAAAGGGCTAACAAGCAATAAAAGCTGTGAAGCACATAAAATGATCATCACAAGACCACAGAAAAGATTAGACAAAGGGGCTACGGTGGGGTTTTGCTGACAGTAATAACGGTGACTCATAGCAGGCAGAGGAGCGTATGGTTTGCCAAGCTGGTGCCAGCCTGGCACACGTCCAGCTGCAGGAGATGCGTCTGGAAGCAAGGAGAGAGCTCCTCACATGGTGCTGCAGCTTCCTCCCACCCTCTCCCGGCCAGTTCTGGGCCTGGTATTTTGGGCATGGAGTCTGGAAAGCCAGTCAAAATCAGAACACTCCTGTACATCCATTACCCAAGCTGGGTTTGGTGGTCAAGCAGCTTCTGCAGGATTTCTGTTTGTTGTCAGAACCCATAATGTTTCCCGTACATACAGTTGCTTCCTGCCTTTTGCTGCACCTAGCAGTCCACACTGCATTTGGCCTTTCCACCCTTTGCAGCATCTGATCTATTCGCCAGCTCCATAAGCATACCTCCATTTGAATGCCTGTTCATGGCCAAGAGCTCTACGGCAACCAAAGATGTTGCTCTGTGGGATGCCAGCCAAAAAAAGAGCCAGGATGCCTATTTATTTCTCTTTGCTTTCAGTGTAATTGTTGCCAACTCCCAACACTTCTGCGTTGGCTTTTCACGCAAGCAGTGCAGCGGGAAAGCTGCCTGCAAAGAAATCGTGTTGTTGGTGCTCCTAGTGGTGCTGTCGTGGTTAAGTCAGCAAAGCACTCGCTCTTCTCTTGCTAGGAGGCACGGGCAGGTCTGTGCAGTGAGCACTGGCAGAAAATACCATTTTACCTCTTTGTTGCCTTCTGTTTTACAGCTGTGGCTGAGCAGAGGGCAGAAAAAACAAAACCCAGTGCTTTTGGAGGGCAGGCTTTGGCTGAGCTTTACGTGCTTGGGGAGAGACAGAGAGAGTCACGCTACGGGTGAAGGAACAGCTCAGCAACAGGGAACCTCAAGGACAGCCTGCGTGTGTTTCCTGGAGATCCTGGCTGAGATAAAGGGTCATCCTTTCTGGATAGATGAACACATGGAAGAACACACCCCAGAGCGACAGCATGCTGCTATGGCAGGGAGAGCCAAGAGCTGGAAGACACAGCGGTCATCCCCTCTCCAGCCCCTGAGCTACCAGGATACAGACAGCGAAAAAGGCACACCTTTTCAAGTCATGGTGGGGGAACAAGTGGTGCCCAGGAGAAAGTCAGTCCATGCTCAGGGCAAGGCATGATGAAAGCTGTTATTGATCAGGCTGCCTCCTCTGTCTACACCACTCTCTCCTTGCTGCAACCAGCACTGGCTTTGGTGCGTGGGTATCAAGCAAATTGTCATATGGGGAGGCACTGGCAATCAGGATCATTCTTTTCTAACTCCTTGTCAATAGGATCGCTGCTGCTTCCCATGACGTAAACATCTGCAGCGAGGATGAGCTAAGGGTTAGGTTCTTGCACAGCTCCCAGGAGAAGAAAGGGCAGGAGACAACAGAAGCCCTGGAGCACTGAATATTTGAGGCTGTGCAAGTTACAGGCCTTGGGGGCATCGTTAGCTTTGGCCCTGCACTGTTTTTCATCTTGCGCCTAGCCCCACGCCCCCGGACCTGCAGACTTTGGGCTCTTTTCATGTGTGTTGCAATTACAGAGGTTTCTCTGAAGATGCCCCCACGTAGTTTTTCCCCAGTTGGGGTTTGAGGAGGCTGAGGACCCCAGCTCTGCTCCAGGTGGGCGCAAGGGGTTGGGAACACACTTGGGGTTCGGTGCCACATTCATTTACTCACTCACAGGTGCCAGAAACGATGGCACACTTGAAGAAACGATGATTTAAAGGCGGCAGCAGGCTTCCAGAAACCTGCAGTCGGTGGGGCTAGCATTGGGGCTGGAGAACTGCTGTAGCTGGCTGAGGCATGGATCTTTTCCCGTACCCAGGGGCTGCGGTAAGCTGACATCATGCAGGCAGGTGAGGCTATTCTACAAACAGAAACTTGGAGTTCTGTCAGTTTGGAGGTACTGTCTGCAGGCATCCCCCCGGCGATGTTGACAAAAGCAGATTTCTATCAACAAAGCTTTGGAGTACAGATGAGGTATGAAACTCATAACCTCCTGGCTCTCAGCTTCATGCACCTTCCCTTAAGCCACGGGGCATTTTTGATGTGCACAAGCTTCTCTGGGTCCTGACAGAGGCTCGAGCTGTGTGTTTTCTAAACAAACACTGTGCAGGAGTTGGTGAAGTACAGCAGAAATCATCAAAAAATAATAAACCTATGGGCTGGCTTTGAGCAGAAGGTTTTTTCTCCTGTCATCATGAGACCGCGTAGCTTTTCCCTGGGTTCCGAAGGCCTTCTTTAAAGCATTTTTGTTGGCTCTGTGCACAGGAAAATGATGAAGCCACCAAGATGGGGCTCCACACTACTCTTCCAGCTCCTGTCAGCCAGCCTAAGCCCAACGCTGTCTACCCTATACCTCGCTGTACATAAAGGCAGACTTCATGGGCGGGCTAGGAGCTGCCACCTTGCTGTGAAAGCAAGCGGGTGACAAACAAGATGTTTCTGCTTTTTCACTCCTTCCTTAAGAGAGAAGGAAGACAAAGTGTCCCTGCAGATACCACTCCCAGAATCTATTTTATTCCAATAGCCTGGAGACAAAGGTCAAAGTACAAATGTTAAGAGGGTTGTTAAAGATCCTATAAAAATCTCTACTTTGAAAAAAAATAAAAAATCAGAGCCTGCTCTCTATGACTTTTCCCTTGAAGTCATTCCAAGCCTTGGCTCAAGCAGTTGGTTTGCAGTTGCTGTCTGCTAACCTCAGCGTGCACTCCCATTGAAAGGAGTGACTCTCCCTTCTCTGCCAGCCCCATCTTCCTGCTCTTCCCTTGGAACCTAATAAAAACAAATGATTAGCTTCTAGCTAATCAAGGAGCACTTCCTTGATCAGGTGCTCACATGGTCTTTTGTCATGTACCTAGGATAATTTTACTGGCTATAAAAGCAATGATGTAATAACAGATGCTTTCAACATCAGTCTTCAATATGTAGGTAAAGTTTCTTGGAAAAGCTTTAAGCAGGTGAAAATGCAAAAAAAACCCCGCTACCTCCCCCAGTAAGAGCAATTTTAACTTCACTTCTTTCCAGACTTCATAAAAGATCAACTTAAACATAGCCTGGAGCAAAGGAGCTTTTGCATTTTTCCTGATGCTTCTGGGGCTGTTCTAACACACCTTTGGACTTTGGTCAACAGTCTCGCCTGTGATTCTCAAGCAGATGGGATTTCAAAAACAAAACTGGGTTGTCAGTGCCTGATTCCTCTAAAGCCTAAAGGAATTTGCTGCCTAAAGCCTGTTGCAAGCTTTTGCCAAGCAGGACTTTTGTCTTACGCAGGTTCTACCCCTTTTAGATGTTCTCCTGCTGGATGCTCCCAAGAAAGACCACAGCAATGAGCCAGTCACCAAAGTACTAGCACCGGGCCCAGAAACAACCTTAAAAATAATAAATGACATAAAATCCAGATTAATGATGTTCTTCCCAGTGGCACCGTTTGATAGTCACCAGCTCACTTTCAGCTGTTCTGTTGTCCTATTACTTCGTGATTAGGAGTTATGCAACGGTAGAAGGATAATTTATTTTTATGGGCAAGATTTTAAGAAGCAGATGCATTTGGGTGGGTTTTTTTATTTTATCAACATTGTGGAAAAGCAAATCCTGCCACCCTGTAAACAAACAAACAAACAAACAAACGAGTTGGAAACCACTCGGGCTGGAAAGGAGCTGCACATCTGCACTGCCCACAAGGCCAAAAAGCAGAGATAAAAGACCGTACTTAGTGGGAAAGGGTGTGTAAAATTGGCCAGGTAAACAAAGGGAGGGGACTTTATTTCTTTGCCCCCCTGCTTGGAGAAAGGGGAATCCCTCTCATCAGCGAAGGATGAGGACACCCTGTAAGAAGTAAAACTCAGCTGGATCCCGGACTGAGCGGGGAGATGCCTACCTGGCAAGGTGGGAGATCGGGATTACCGCTGCCTGAGGACTTCGAGTAAGGACTGCGAAAAAGGCAAGAGGCTCGTAGAATCAGAGAGAGGATGCTCCTGCTCCCCTTAGTATAGAGTTTTTGTTTAAAAATAAAATTAAAGCTCTCCAACTGAGTACTGATCAACCAACAGGGCACCCTCCCAACGCTTTGTACATCAAAATATAGGAAGAAGAGATCTAATTAAATTTCAGTGGCAGCACTTTGAAGTGGTATTCATCTTTCTTGTACGTACCTGCCTCTTCAGCAGCTGTTCCGCGCTGTGCTTGCTTTCTTTTTCAGAAAGGAGAAAAGGGCAGGTTGTACGGATTGGAATCAGCAGCTGGCATATTCGCTCGTGGATACTAACCCAGTCAGCTTTTTGATGATCCACATCACTAACAAAATGGGGGAAGAACAGTGGTTTTGTTTGCTTGGAAATGATGAACGGCAAGATTATTGCCTTTTTTTACCTTCTGGACTTTCACCACAAGAATTACCCACAACAGCCACCAGCCCTGACTCTGCTCACAGAACACATAATATATACTTGATATGCCCCAAACGGGAACGCAGCACTGTCCTGCTGAGTGACTGTAATTCTGTACCTTAAAACCTTATTTGAATCACTCACAAAACTCCCAGTAGAGTTAGGTTTGAGCAAATGCCTGGCTTTCAACACCGAGGTACACAGAAAAAAAAACCCCAAAGCCAAAACAAACCTCAAGTTATTGTGAAACCAATAAAATAGTTTCAGAGTTAACATACAGCTCTGCTGTGGACCCCATGAAAGAGAAGATATTTGTGTAAACATCCACAAAGCTCACTGCACTGCTCTCTATTTGATGTGGGTGCTGTTGGAAGCCAGAAGGAACGCGGCTGCTGAACGTGCCCGCTCCGGTTCCCACTACCCTGCCTGCTGAGCTTTGTCCTGGGCCTTCTCCCTGTCTCCCTGCCTCCATCCTGGACCTTGTCCCTGCCTCCTGGGCCTCACCCCTGCCTGCTGAGCTTCATCCCAGGCCTCATTCCTGCCAGCCAGGCTTCATCCCTGTCTCCTAAGCCTTATCCCTGTGTCCTGAGCCTCATCCTGGGACTAGTCCCTGCCTCTTGCCCTGTCCCGGGCCTGTTCCTGCCTCCTGGGCCTCACCCTTGTGCCCAGAGCCTTGTTCTGGGCTTTCTCCCCACCTCTTGCGCTATCCCAGGCCCATTCCTGCCTCGCCCCGGGCCTTCTCCCTGTGCCCTGAGCCTTGTCATGGGGCTGGTCCCTGCCTCTTGCCCGGTCCTGGGTCAGTTCCTGGCCTCCCGGGCCTCCTCCGTACGCCCTGAGCCTTGTCCCGGGGCCGTTCCTGCCTCCCGCGCCTGGCCCCGGGAATTCTCCCCGCGCTCTCAGCCTCGCCCCTGCGGCCTGCGGCTCCTGGCGGGCCG
>NW_009258639.1:63106-67611 GCF_000687185.1 Egretta garzetta
GTGGCCCGAGGGGATAAAGGGGCCTGGGGGGGCTGCAGCACCCGGCATGAGGGTCTGGGTCGTCCCTGGGGGCCGTTGGGGCTTGGTCTGAGGGGATGGGGTGCCCCCCAGGAGGGAGTTGGCCCAGGCATGAGGGGACAGGGTGGCCCCGGGGGCCATGGGGCTCTGGTGTGAGGACAAAGGGGCCCGGGTGGGCTGCAGCACCCCGGGTGTGAGGCTCTGGGTCGTCCCTGGGGATCGTTTGGGTTTGATGTGAGGGGATGAGGTGGCCCTGGTGGCGGACTGTGTCTGAGGGGACCCCGGTGTGTGGGGTCAGCGCTGCCCTGCTTGGGACGGTGCCCGTGGGTGATGGGGGGGGGTGTCTCTGAGGGGGACCCTGGGCTCCCCTAATTTGTGCAAGGGAGGCCCAATCGGCTCTGGTCCATCCTGGGAGTCCCCGCGGTGGGCTGCTCAGTATGTGCCCGCGGTAGTGGCTGACTGCAGTTGTGTTTCTCGCAGGCTCCAGTGTCATGTTTTACCTGGCAGCTGCCGTGTCGGATTTCTACATCCCTGCCTCCGAGATGCCTGAGCACAAGATCCAGTCCTCGGAGGGGCCCCTGCAGGTGAGGTACCCCTGGGCATGGCCCCCCTCGGCCGCCCCCTCCTCCCCTCCTGTCACCCTGACTGGCCCAGTGTCCTGATGGAGTCACCACTACTGGGGGACTGGCTGTGGAGGGAACCTGGGAAAGGCCGCAAAGTAACAATGGCCGAAAAAGCATGTCTTTTCTCTGGGAATGGGAGGCTGCGTTTCCGTGGTAGCAGAATGCCGTGGAAATATCCCTTTAAAGTTGTAGACGCTTCCGGCAGGGAGCTGAGCTGATGGTGGATCTCCGGTAGCTGAAGAACAGTTGCTACTGGAGTAGTCGCGTTGCCTTCTTCCTGCTTAACGCTGACAACAGCCCAAAAGCATAGTGCGCCTCTCATGCCCACATCCCTTTCAGCTATGGGAGCAGGTGGATCCAGAGCTCTGAATATACCAAATTTAGTTTAATTAGTTTTTAACAAGTTGCTGGGCTTAATTCCTTATCCCTAGCATGGGAAAAATGAGACCCTGTCCAATTCCCAGTGGCAGATCCAGAGGTTAAGAAGCTGGAGAATGAAGACTCCTACTTTGTTCCCCCACGCTTGGGCATGTTTATGCTTCGTGTGCCTTAAAGAGTTGCTAGAAAGAAGGATTAAGACTTGACAAGGTGTCTGGATTTTGGGGAGCTGAAACTTGGGGCTTCTGCAGTTGTAATTCTTCTTTTATCTTCCTCTGCTTATGTTTATATTCCTGGAGTGGGTTTTAGCTCTTAAATAACAAAATGTTTATGCAGTTACTGTGGGCCTGCTTAAGAACACCCTCCTTATTGTCAAGACCAGACCGATAATTTAATTTTACAGTGCGTGCCAGTGATATTTTAACCTTGTTTGGTGACTTCTGACCAAATACTGCCTTGGAAAACTTCCCAGTGTAAAAATTATGGGAAATGAAGCTGGAATTCCCCTACCCCCCCATCTCCTTCTCTTATTAAAATGCATTGTAATGTTTTTACTGAAACTTTTCTCTGCTGTCTTTCCCCAATATAGATCACAATGAAGATGGTGCCAAAAATGCTCTCTCCTCTTGTCAAAGAATGGGCCCCAGAGGCATTTGTTATTTCCTTTAAACTGGAGACGGATCCCTTGATCTTAATTGATAAATCACGGCAGGCTCTAGAGAAATATCGTCACCAGGTGGTGGTAGCAAATATCCTGGAGTCACGGAGAACCTCTGTTATTATTGTAACCAAAGACTCACAGACTCCGTTATCTCTTTCTGATGAGGAAATAGCGCAAGGCATGGAAATAGAGGAAAAGATAGTGAGCTATCTTCAGAGCCAGCATACTGCATTTATAGAGAAGAAAGGCTGAGGACCAGCTCTGAATGAAACAAGTGAAATTGTCCTAGAGAGGGAGTGGAACTGGAGCGATTCTCTATCCCAGGTAAATAAAACAATCCTCAGTGAAACGCTGTGGGAAAGGCTGCCGTCCAAAACCGTGTAACTTTCTACAGCTTGGTAATGGTCATTGTTGCTTGCTTTGAAAAAGAAAAATACACTGAAGTGAAAACATTCCCAAAGATGATATTTGTTCTGGTGTCTAAGGAAGGAAAGGATTGTATTGCTTTATTTCTGTCCTGTGGGCTGGGAGACCCGGGAGGTGGAGAAATGGTATATGTGTCTGTATATAAAAGATTTTCTTGAATCCGCCTCTTCAAAGTTTCTTTTCCGAATTGTTGGACGGAAGGAATGGTGCTTTGCAGATATGACTGGACTGGAGTGACAGAGCTGGCAATTGGCTGGTATTGATAGCGGACGGTGAAATGAACATGGCAAACAATGAAGGAGAAATGATGAGGAAGCAACAGCAACTTTGGAGATAAATCTGTTGCACCGGGGGAGATACAGCATGACTATGCTTCAAGAAATCTGCTCAGAAACACGGTTCAAACAATAGGTACTGCAGCAGTGTCCCTCAAGCAGCTGTTTCGCAAAGGTTTTCCTTCCATTGGAGGTGTTAGCAGGCTGCTGGAGGGGGATAAAGGCAAGGAGACATCGTGGCACAGAGCACAGGCAGTGGCCTCTGAGCGTGGCGTGGGGACAAGAGGTTGGAGGGGGAGTAGGCGGTGAGGGTGGGGAGGTGAAAGCGGATGGATTGGCAGTGATCAGCTCTGGGAGGAGACCTGCCTCTTCGCTGTCTGGATGGAATTAAAATGGGAGCCAGTTAGAACCAAGACATTCCTGGTTTTCTCTACATCTAAAGGATTACCAACTTGTTCGTGTCTATTCCTCACGCTTACAAGAAGCAAAGTGTGCAATTCTGTGGTTAAAAAAAACTTAACTGCAGCTCTACTCTTGTCCATCATGTGTCTGTTTCCTTGCAATAAATTCACTGGAAGTCTGTAAAGACAGACAGTAATGCAGTTCTGCACTTCAAGCCTCTCCGGAGGTGAGACCATGCTCTGTTTAAAACCACCGAGCGCTCAAGAAGGCAACAGTGCTTTTTGTAATGATGCTGATCACCTGGAAATGAGGTGTGCTTATAAAAAGAGGGGAAGAAACCCAGAAGAGCAAGAAAAGAGCGCGGGGATGGGCTTGGTGGATCAGCAGGGAGCATTGAACGCTAAAGGGCTGGTACGGTGTGTGTGGAGGATATGTTTAGTGATGGGAGAAGCAGTCCAGATTAGTCAGGAATGCTGAGATCCAGCTGGTAGCTGAGTCAGGAGAGGGAATGTAACAATTTCTACGTGGCTGGGACTGATAAATATCAGCAGAAGGTGGAGACAGTACTGAAGTGGAGACTGTCTGCAGATGTGGGATGTGCCTGTTGGAGACATGCAGATAGGGAAGGAGAAGATGGTGGAACGTCCTGCACATGTGTTGTGTGCGCTCATCAGCTGCAAGAGCTGCCAGTCTTCATCATCCAGTAGGTGATCGATGTGAACGTCGAGTCCTGCTGGTTTAGGGGTTTCATGTTCCCTTTATTTGGAGTCTTGCAGTTAGAAGCAGGGGTGGGCTGGTGGAGATGAGAATATAAAAACTTGTGTAAATTGAACGTGCCCTCACAGGGCTGTTAGAATAAGGGGTGGGAGAAGTGCAACAAATGCTGTCTTTGGAGTGTTCTGGTCTTTCTCTGGAAGGTGACTGTGAAGGAGAGAAGAATAATCTCAATTTTTTGAGGAGAAAACTCTGGCATTGCCTGTCTCGGACCTTGCAGGAGTTCCTGTGCGACTTGAGAACGCAGCCATGGGCTTCCCTGTGTGATGTCTGCTTCAGCAGGGTGGTGAAGCCCAGGTTTGGGAGACTTCCAAAACTCAACCTGAGCCACAGCCATCCCGATCCAGTGTTGGTGATGGTCCTGTTCCCAGTGGGAGGTTGAACGAAGACCTTGAGAACGCCTGTCCCACCACCGCCTCTAGCGCTGGCAGCGCTGGGCACCAGCCCTTCTCTTTCGGGAGTGCTGGTTGTGGTACCGTGAGTGGGAAGTGGCTCCTGCAGGTCCAGGACCACCTGTACGTCGCTTTCTGAGGGTCCCAGGCTTTGCTCAGCCAAAGGTCCCCGCTGTGCGCTGCAGCATCCCCCTTGTCCATGGTTTGGTCTCCTCCTTTCTCTGCCCATGCCTTCAGCTGGTGGGTCAGCTCTGCAGGACAAGCCCTACTTTACCTTGCAGTTTCACCGCCTGGGCTTCACGTACGTCCATGGTCCGCCTGGGGGGAAGCCCTTCACCTCCGGCAGCTTCACCCGGGCTTTAGAAGAAAATCGGGAAAAGCCTTCGGCCCGTTTTGCTTGGCGTTGGCAGGAAACGGGGGGGTTCGGCAGATCCGTCGGTTGTGCAGTGGCCTTGAGGCACAGGTAAAGGCACGGAAGCCCCCAAGGCCACCGGTTTTATGGCCGGGAGAGGGACATTCTCCTTCCTCTGTCACCTGAGGGAGGGGAGGGGAGGGG
>NW_009258639.1:67879-83671 GCF_000687185.1 Egretta garzetta
GGAGATGAGAGACGTAAGGGCCGGGAGAAGGGGCCAGAGTTACCCCTTCGGGTTTTAACCCATCCGGGCCCAAAGTCGCCCGCTTCCCCCTCTTTTTGCAGCAGCAGGTTCAGGGGTGTTCACAGCCAAGAGCTGCTTTGCTCCTGCCCCCAGGAACTCATGGGTGTACGGCCTGGTTCCTCACCCTGGGGCAGTGAAAAGCACCCAGTGAGCTCAGCATCTCCCACAGAGCCAGGGTCTAGAGCCCCCTGCATCCCAGCACCTTCGTACCTCCATCCCCTCCCACCTTCCAGACCTTTCAGCCAAGTTTTTAACATCCCCAGATGTTACAAAGGTGTAAAGAAGTAGCATCCTACAAATGTTTGAGGCTATCCTGTAAATGTTGGGGGAATTGAGAGCAATTTGCACCAACAACTCGCTGGCCAAGCGTCAGGTATAGCCATCTTTTCTTTATTTCTAGGTGGAAAGCTATGTGGGTCACGTCCGTAACCTGACGGAGGAAAGGGATGCTATCACCACTGAGTATGAAACAGAAAACGAACAGCTCAGGCTTGAGCTGGCACGGCTGCAGCTGCAGCAGGGTAATCCTTTCCCTCCACAACGCGGTCTAAGGAGATGGGTTAACAGGTAGTGGTGTTACGGGCCTTTCAGCAGAGCTGGTTTAAAGCTTCTCTGAGAGCAGAGCAGCATTTCTCAGTGAGTTCTGCTAGACCAGGGTGTGTGGTATGTCATTTGGGAGGTTGGCAGCAGTGTTAATGAAACATTAGAACTGATTTGTAATCGACTTAGAGGTTCTTGTCTGCTTTTACTACCTTTATTCAGCGAACTGGGCTTCATGTGGCTTCTCACTTCATGTGGCTCTGTTGTTGCACTAAGCATCTTCCAGATGCTGTTTGAAGAATAGAATTAATGGTGCTGTTTGTTTGCCAACTCTAAATTATTGGACAGTGACTCCTTGGGTCGAGCTGTGTCGAGCTGTGTTCCCGCTGAAGTCATTTTAAGTGCCATTGCCTTAGACAAAGTCCACATTTTTTAAAACAACTTTGAAGGGCGGTGGTATGTTTGTGACGGTGTTTCAAAACTTGTCCTGTGTGCTTATTTTAGTATAGTAATTTTCTTTAAAACAAATTATTTCACTTATATTTCACTTCAGATTATTTGCTTTCTTCTCAAACTCTGGAATCACTTCCAGTAAGGGCAAATACATTTTGCTGATTTTGATTTTCTTCAGTCTTCCTAGTCCTCTCCTGAGCTTTGAGTGCTGCTGATAGCACACCCTTATCGTTGACTCCTCCTTTTGTCGTGTGTATCATCCTGGGCTTAAGGCAAAATTGGGGGTGATAGCACAGCTTGAATGGTTTCCTTGCTATGCACACTTTACCTGGGGAGGCAAATCTGGGAATTTGGGGAAATTGATTGTGGTTTTGGGTCTCGGTTCGGTTTTGGCCAGCCTGCAGGTTTCAGGGAGCACATCTGATGGAGAGACTTTTCAAAGGTGGGTGTGCTTAAGCACCACCTGAAAATCTGGTTCCTCTGGGTATGTAAAGCCATCATTTAGTGTTGAAAATGCTGGTACGCAATGGTTTAAATGACTAACGAGCCTTTGGAAGCATTGCTGTGGCAGAAAACTTTATTACTGCTTATTTTCTCATCTTCCCCACAAGGTGGCAGGCAAATGACAAAAATGTCCTGAAAGCTGGCTTTGCATTTATTTCCTCATAATGGCTCCGCTCCTTTGGACTTTTTCCTTTTCTTTTTTTTTTTTTTTTTTTTTTTTAAGGATTCTTGTGGTTGTTGAGCAATGATTAACACTCAGATGGAAATAGAAATCCACATCTGCTACCCTGGTGGATTGGGGTTTTTGTGGTTCTGTGGGTGCTTTGGTGCCATGCGGTGTTGCTGTGCAGCTTTCTGGAGGAGTTTGCTTTGGGATATTGCTGTCAGATTTTGGTTTTTAAGAGTTGTTACTACCTTACTGATGGCATTAGCTGTGGTCCTGTGATATGCACTGATAACATAGTGATCTGGGCAGTGGATGAAGCCCTGCCTTCTACCGGGCTGTCCTCCGCAGTGAGGGATGCCAGCCCTGACGTGTTTTGGGATGCTTGTAGATCGTTTTCTTGAGGGACTGGTCTTTTGCTTTGCAGGTCAGCCTCTTGACAAAAAAAACCCGCTCACTGGCCATCTCTGGTGCAGAGCGGATGGATTTGCTCGTGCTTTAGCTGCTGCACTTTCTCAAAGACTTCTGTCAGGCCTTTGCCTGCTCCGGGTCTCTAACGTAACCTCTGCTGCAGGGTTCAATGCTGCATCGCTGTGTCTGTTCCCTGGCCCTCTGCTTTTCATCAGAGTTTGTGCAAACCAACCCAGAGATGCCTCCTGAGCCCCGTGGGTTGTAGGACAGGCTGAAGGTCTTCAGCTAGAAGTTGACTTTCCTATGGGTCTTACTTCTCTTATTTGTGAGGGGCAGCTGGTTGTCTTTAGTAGGGATGAGATGGTACTGCAGATCAGGCTGGAAACAGGGCTGGAGAAGGGCCCTGTGGCAAGGCAGACCCCAGTCTACTGGGATTGTTAAACGAAAATGTGGGCAAGGCAAGAAGAGAGGATGGTGGTGGTAGGGAGCTTTTGGGAGGCTTGAAACAATAACGAGTTCAGATGGGAAGGGGCAGTTGAGGACAGAGGCTGGTTCAAGCCTGTGGTACAAAGGAGGGGCCTGACCTGTGAATGGTGAGGTGCAAGTGGCCAGGATCTGTCCTGATCTTGCTCATCGTGACAAGTGGGAGTCCCAGCTTTGGGGAGCTGAGAGGTCAGGAAGGGAAGAGGCAAAGACTGGGGTAGATACAGGAGATCGCTTGGGTGGGCTCTTGGGACCGTGCACGCTCCTTCTTCCAAAAGCAGCCAAACAGATCGGAAGCTCTGCTTGGTCTGAGGATTGCTGGGAGCAATTCAATCTGCTAAAAGCTGTTTCTGATGATAAAAAGTAAGTTTCTGCTTCCACATTTACTTCTTGACTGGAATGGGCTCGAAGGGTTACTGCAGAGAGCAGCCACGGCTGGTTTTATGTTGGGCTATTGATCTGAGCTTTACCTCATTTGGTACCTCTGCCCAGAGTGAAATTTTTCCTTTCCTCGAGGCAGTTTGTAATCCGTTTCCGATGGTTCTTGTCGAATACGCCTCAGTGTTTTTGGAGGGCAGATCGATAACTCATGTGCTGCATTACCAAAAGCCTTTCTGAAAAAGAAATGTAACGGCAGTAAAACACAATGTTGTTGGGGGCTTGCCTCGATCTGTTGAAGAAGTGGAACAAAAAGAATAAATAGTCATGGCCTGAGCTTGTTTATTGTAACAGCTGTACTGCTTAAACGTACCCAACATGGATGAGAGGCTGCAGCTTCTGTCATGGGTATGAGGATAGCAGTGAACTGCTTATTTCTGAGAAACTTCCTGGGGTAAGACACCTTTGCAAATAGAAAACTGGCTTCCAAAGAAGCGAGTGCGGAAGTGGTGCAGGAGATAGGTGCTGGTGGGAATGCATCAGTGCAGTGGTGTTTGATCTTCTCAAATAGGACATGTTTGAGATACTCCTAAGAAATTAGTGGGTTTTACAAGCAGGTGGTCTGTACAGATCTACAACAGGCGCCCCTCATCCTCCCAAATCCTTTTCCTCTTCACCCTGTAGAAGATTTCTAGGTTTTGTTACCCCAAACCATACTGCTTAGGTGTAGGGGAAATATTTGCTAGTAAAACTGTCAGTGTAGGAGCCACCGTATGAGTTCAGAGCATTGGTCCAAAAAGGAGATGGTTGTCCTTGTTTTGCCCATAAAGCAGAGCAGCTTTCAGCTTATTTTAGATGGGATTTGGTAAAGCTGAGAGGAAACTGCAAGGCAAGTTGAAGGCAAGGGGGATTTTTCAGTTCTGTATGAGCTGTGGGCTCTTCATAATGTACGTGGAGCAAGTGGTCAGCTATTTTTAAACTGCAAAACACGATATTTTGCTCTGCTTCATGGAGGAAAGCTGCAAGTCAGCCATGTTTGACCTCTTCATTGAACAAGCTGTAATTTGTAACCACAGGGGAAGGCAAACGGGAAACCGCAGGGTGTTTTCCATCCATAGGGCTGGACAGAGCTGGCTGCAAAATGCAGAGTGGAAACATGCGATTGATTTGAGCCTTAGGATGTGATTGCACCGGGTCCCCTGTTAAATCCCGTGTATGGAAGTGAGGAACAGACTTTTCCAGAGCTGTGTATGTATCCTGTGTAAGAGTATGAGGAATATTTGCTCTGCTTCACTTCACCTGTGTACCTTCAAACAACAGGTCTGTTACCAGAAGCAGTCCTTGGCCTGGGTTTATGGCTGGTTTTGGAGGAATGGGTCAGGGATGCTGTTCAAAGAGTGATTTCTAAAGTCATGTACTCCCGAGTCCCTTTGTGCTCCCGGGGTGCTGTTTCTCCAACTGCTTCAGGCCCTTCTTGGTTCCTTTCTGTGCTTTCCTACTGTATCACATGGGATCCAACACCCCGATCTCCACCACGGGCCATACATCACTGCTGAGCGTGAGGAAAAACAAGATATTCAGATCCACCTCCCTACCAGACAGTCCTTAGGAAAATAAGGATGTTCTGCTTATAAGTGACATGGTATTTTGTGTCTCTTCTTCGGAAGAAAATTATTATGATTGCTTGTCTGTCTGGTTTCTCTCAATGCCTTTTTAATCTGTTTAATTTTCATGAAACTGTGTTAAGGAGTAAAAGGGTTGGGGATAACCAGGTTGGTGAAGCTTAGATGCCGGGTAGAGGAAAACAATCATCATAACCCTCCCACTTAAGGCAAGGCTGGAGAACTCGGTCAAGATGCAGCAGGTCCTATCACTTGCTTGGCAGGCAGGGCAATGGATGTGAGCGGGGGCAGATCAGAAACACTGGGGGGCAGATGGAATAGGGCTGAGATAAGAACAGGATAGGAGGCAGAAAGGGAGGTGGGAAGCAGGAGAAGAGACTAAATGTTTTATGAGCTCCAGGGCTGTTGTGGTGGGGAGTGTTTAGAGGAACTAGGATGCAGATCTGGAAGGAATTGGGCTTCGTTTGTTCCTCTGCTCACAGAAAGCCTTGTCTTGCAGAAGCCCAACTGAAGGAGGCCGAGGAGATGCTGGAACAGGAAGGCTTGTCCGAAATAGCTCACAGTAATGCCAGCGAACAGATTGCTTATTTACTGGTAGAAAGAATGACGCTGCTGGAGAAACTGGAGATTGCAGATCAGAAGTTGAATTTGCACAGCTGCATAGACGGGCTGTGCACGACAGAGCTTCAGGTACCTCCTGCTTTAGCTGCTCAGGCTGACTGAAAGCACGCTGGGGAAAAGGTTGTCTTTGAGATTTTTTTTTTTTTTTTTTAAGCAAAAATATTTCTCCTATCTATGAGGACACTGGATTCTTAATGTTGAATCTGACTTCTTTATTAGTTTTCAGACTTATACATTTACACTTGATTTGCTCCCACATCTTGCACAGGGATATTGAAGAGGATTAACTTTAACAGAGCAAATGTTAAAATTAGTATTTTAATTAAAATATAATTATAATTATAAAATATAATTATAATTATATAATTATTATGTGGTTGGTCTGAGGATCTTCATTGGGTAATAATGACTTTCTACTAACCCAGATTTCCTGATGGTCCAGGATTTAATTTCAGATGACTGAGTTCCCCTGAAATTCATTAATTTAAGGAAAAAACCCTTCCCTATACTTACAGTGAGGTTAAAAGTCTTCCTTTGTCTTCCAGCTGCTGAGCTGGAGGATGGAAGTTAAGCAAACCTCTGCTTACAAACGGAGTTCAGTAAATAAATTTCACAGCCTGACTTGATGATTGGCAGGTTAGAGGGGACCATCCATGTCTTGATTTTTTGTTTTCCGAGGTCGAAGTGAACAACGCTGACAAATGGGGGAGGAGTAGCAGCTACTGCACGTTGGAGAGACAGTTTGTGGCTGATCTTCTCAGTTAGGGAGATCTCCCTCCCACCAAGGCCACCAATTTCCACCTGCTGGCTCTTGTAGCTGTTTCTCCTGCATTGCTGTGCTTGCTGGCCTCATCCATAACTTAGCTGTGACAGCAATGGCTGTGGGATGTACAGGAGCATAAAAATTGCTGCACTAGGCCGGGTCTGGAGCCTGTTTAGCCCTGTGGTATTTGTGATACAGAGCGTTAAGTTTTACTTCTTTTTCCCAATCTCCTTCTGCCACTTCAGAAGTGGCCAGGCCAGGTTGCTCCTGCCTGGGACCCAGTGGGTGAGCTTAGGGGAGAAGGCTCCAGGCTGCAAGGGGAACGTGAGAGGGTCAGGAGCTGCACCCCCCCTACAAAGAGCAGCCAGCCAGGACTCACAGGAAAGCCCTCCTGGGGACAGAGGAGACCAGCAGGGTTTGGTGACCTCCAAAGTAGGGCTTGGCTGGAAGCAAGAGCTGCCTGCTGAGGCACAACTAGGTGCCATTTCACTTCTGTCACATCTTCTGTCACTACCCTGAATTTCCGTGGAGTTGAAAAGCTTCTTGGCCTTCTATGGGCGAGCTTGCTGGAGGAGGGAGGCTCGACGTGCCTGCTGCACAGTTTGGCTTGGCTTGGGCTGCGTTGTGCCATCTGACCAGAAGCCAAATGCGAAACCTCAGAAGACAGTGTCGTAGGAGAGCAAATATGTTGTGACAGTTCGTCAGAAATGCTCCCCTTGCCTCCAGTGGCATGCAGTGTCTGAACCAGAGGTGCTATCGTTGTGTCTAGTAGTCCTCGATTAATTTTTCTTCCATGAATTTGGTTCTTGTTAACTCCTTGCAGTTTTCTTACATCCTCAACATCTTGTAGCAAGGACTTTCACAGTTCAGTTACTGTCACATGAAGTTCCTTTGTTTCAACCTACCATCTCCTGGCTTCGTTTGATTCTTTCCAGCTCTTGTATTAAGAGGGAGTGAACAATTGCCTTTTTATCTGCCTTTTCTGTGCCACTTGGCATTTTACTGACCTCAAGAGCATCCCTTTCTGGCTGGAGAGTCCTAGCCTGCCTAACTATTGTAGGGTTTGGTGTCCTTCAGGATTCATGCATGGTACAATAACACCTTCAAATGTAAATATCCACCTCGAAATCAAAGAATCTGTTTGCAGTGAGGCAGAGAAACTTCCCCAATGTGCTGTCTCCCACTCTTGGATAAAAAATGCCTCTCTGCAAATCCTGAATAATCTACCCGTGAATGCCTGTCACTCAATACGAATATTTGCTGCATTTTTTCCTATGAAGCAGGGTAACAGAAACCTCAGTATAGTTAAAAAGGGGAAGCAGAGATGTAACCTTCCAGTGAACCACATCTGCTACCAAGCATTTATCAGGTTGCCACGGCTGAGGGAGGGAAGGAAGTAGGGCCAGGGCAGATGAAGGACACAGATGTCTGCAAATCATGTTGAATCCAAACCTTGTTGCACGGAGCTCGTCCTTCTGAGGATGCATCTGACTTCTAGCAGTCCCCTCTCAGGACCGTTCTTTCTAATGATCCTGTAATGAACGTGTTTCTGTAACAGGACTGGTCCTGAATGTTGGATAACGATGCAGGGAGTGTTGTTTCAGCTGGGCTGGGTGAAGGACAGCGCCAAGGCAAAGTCTTGTATGTGGAGATAATGTAGGCTGTCTATGTCTGAAGAACAAGGTGGAGTTTACCCGAATTCGTCCTGGTACGTGGTGCCAGAGTCCCCTAGCAGGCAGACAGGCCTGTAACTACCTGACTTTTACCCACTTTTCATGCGGCTGTTGAGGAGTGAGACTTACTAAAGGAAAATGCATTCTTGCATTATCAAAACGCATTACAAGCTTAATGCTCCTTGTTGCTAATCGAACACAACTCCTCTGCAGTTCTTATACTGGGCATCTTTCTTTCTATGTTTTTAAAACCAGGTGAAAGACATATTTTCCAGGAAAACAGTTTCTCTAAAGCAGACTGTTTTTTTCTCCCCAGATGATGTCATTGCTGTCCATGCTTGTGAACTAGAAACTGTTGATTGAGCACTCCATTGTTTGGGTAGCATCACACTTGTTTTACAGAATCATTAGAGTCACAGCAGTGTTACAGGTTAATAGGTTAATTGCTCTTGTTACTCTGTTTACTGGAACGTGTAGCCTTTCTTATTCTCAAATGACCTGTTACGTACTTGTTTCGCTCGTAGACTGGAGGTCCAGATACGTTCCTGCCTGTTACAGAAATGAATGCAGCTTTTAGCCAGACTGCTCAAGCATAATTGATTTTTTTTTTTTTTTTTGGATGCATCCTTGCTAATGCAAAAAGCCAGGGTACAAACACGCGTCTTTGTGTAGTCAGCTCTAATATATACATGGGGAAATGCTTCCTGAGCTCTTGTAGGGGGCATGTCATGTATGAGCATGCTCACCTCTCTAGAGCTAAGGTGCAAAATATTAATGACGGCCAACCTCCTGAACATTAGCAAATCCTTGATGCTGGTTCATGTGTGCAGGAGTCTGTTAACTCCATAAGTGGTTCAAAAGAGAGGGACACAGGGAAGTAACCCGGTGTTTCTCTGATAAAGTGAGCCAAGTGTGCTCAGCACCAGTGTATTTCATTGGGCAAAGCTGAGCCCACAGGGTCTAAAAGGAAGATGCAAGGAGATCACAGGTTTTAAAAAAAGTAGTGAGCCTGCCAAGTTCCCAGTACTAGCTGAGACAACTGAGGGATTGTCGCAAGGCTTTGGGGTAACTCTGGTTGAAACAGTCTCTTCAAATATAAGGTATGATTATAATCCCCCTTCTAATCAAGATATGTTGAAACTGAAAATCCTGTGCAGTGATGTCAAGGGATACACAGCAGCATGCTTTCTGATCATTTATTAAATCTCTTTCTGTGCAAGGATGAGTTCGATCACGTTCATCAGACATTAGAAGTTGAATTCCAACAACAGCATGAATCCACACAGCTTTCTGGAGAGACAATGAATAAGGTAACACATTTGCATGTATTCCTGATGATGGCGTGGCACACAGTTGAGATTTCAAGTACCGTGTCTGTTCTTAAGCATGCTGTGAGGTGTTTTTATTGTTTTTAGCTGATGGGATGCGAGTGAGCTCTGAACTTCAGGCTGTGCAACCACATCAGTCTGGTGCTACGCATGAGTTAATTGCTGCTTCTGAGAGCCGGGATTAACATCTTGCCAGCTTTGGGTCAGGGCTGGCTTGTAAGCACTCATGTGCCTTTAACGGTAGCCACAAAGAAATGTCATTGGAGATGAACGGACCAAAGTTGAGAGGGAGAGAAATAGCTATTTTTGTATCAGCTGAAATGACTTTTCTGCAGAATCACAGGTCAGTGGGAGTGGTCTCTGGCTCCTGTGCTCTAGGAGTGAGCGCAGACTGGAAGAGGAGGTTAGCAGTCTGGGCTGGCTTGGGGCTAGCTCTCACAATGGCCATGGGGCCGCAAATGTGTAGAATTGACTTGTTCTTGGAGCAAACTCTCACAGGGTGTGGTGGAGCCCTCTGCTTGGAAAACCTCATGTATTGTGTGTTTAAAAACACATCGTAATTAATGGCATTGTCTCAGGGAGGGAAAAACAAAGCCTTGTGTAGGGGAACACACCATGCTGTTCACCACCTGTGTTTTTGCATGTGCCCATGGTGAAGAGGATTGACTGCTGTGTGTTTGTCTCCTGCCTCTGCAGTGGCTTCCCCAAGCTCACCTGCTTTCTGTTTGTGTTGCCAGCCTTGTTCTGGCGGGTCAGGAGTAGAGCAGAGGGTGGACCTGCCTTGGTCACATCACCAGGAGGAGGGTTGTCTCGTTTCCGTTGGAGCATTAGCCCTTGTGTTTCAGTCCTACAGGGAAGAGCTGGAGAGGGAACAAGCGTCACGTGCAAGAGTTGAACGAGATCTGGATGAGGCCACACAGAGGCTGATGATGGCCCAGGAGGAGATCCAGAGGTTGACAGACGAGCTGGATGCACAAAGAAAGGAACAGAGCAAAATAGGTAAGCACTTCTCTTGTGGCCAATCCTAATTACTGGCCTGCACTTAGCCCATCCCTGGTTAGTGTAAGCCTTTGACTTCTCACCCAGGGGAGTTGGAGGCGGGCTGTCCTGTGTCCTGTCTGCTTGTAATGTGGAAAAATCGGTGTCAGATGTTAGCCTGGTACCTAGGAGAACTGAATGCAGTTGTTAACAGTCACAAATCAATTAATTCTGAGTGGGGAAAGCTGAGACATGGGGTTATCTGATCTGTGATTACAGCAGCAGGGTCTTGACTGAATTCCTCTCCCTGGCTCATATACAGGGAGAAATTTATGCCCTGGGAGGGGGATGGAGAGGAAATGATGACTTGATCCAGAAACAGAGTAGCTAAAATACCACATACACAGTGTTAGCACAGCCGGACCACTAGGTTCTTAAATGCTGTGTTTGGGATGCTGGCTCCTTAGGAGCCACTAAGTGCTTATAACTGGAGCTTATCAGCAGTCTTGAAGTGACTGGTTAGATACTTAACACTGCTAATATTTGCTTAACCTCCTTCTTGAAATAACTGTTGTTGACCAGCCCTTAAGTGTTACATTTTTTTAAAAATACCGACTGTAAAAATAAACAGTTTTTTGGAGGGAAATCAAACTACTTGATAAAGCTCCTGTTGGAACGGTGCCTAAGCCAGGTGCTGCACTGCTACTTCCTACAGGAGATTTCCCGAGCAGAGAAGAGTAGAGTCCCCATCCTTGGAGGTATTTAAAAGAAGGATAGATGAGGTGCTTAGGGATATGGTTTAGTGGTGGGATGGCAGGGTTAGGTTAACGGTTGGACTCGATGATCTTAAAGGTCTTTTCCAACCAAAGCGATTCTATGATTCTATAAAACACTGTTTTTTGGATCATGGAATCATAGAGTCGTTTAGGTTGGAAAAGCCCTTTAAGATCACCAAGCCCAACCGTTCCCCTAACCCTGCCATCCCACCACCCTGTCAGGCAGTTGTAGGGAGTGATAAGAGCTCCCCTCAGCCTCCTCTTCTCCAGACTGAACACCCCCAGCTCCCCCAGCCGCTCCCCATCAGCCTTTGGGCTCCAGACCCCTCCCCAGCTCCGGTGCCCTTCTCTGGACATGCTCCAGCCCCTCCATGTCCTTCATGTAGTGAGGGGCCCAACCCTGACCCCAGCATTTGAGGGGCGGCCTCACCAGTGCCCAGGACAGGGGCATGGTCACTGCCCTGCTCACCACACTAAATGCTTTTTCTCTGGGTTATTTAAATTGTCCCAAAACCTGCGATACAGAATTTCAGTGGAGAACAGCAAAATGTGATGAGGTAACACATTCCTGCCCCAGGTGCCTTTGCAGACTGATTCACTTAAGGGGACTGTTACCACCTGGGTAGGGTTTGTGTGTGAACCACAGGTCCTGATGCTGACCTCACAGCTCATGCATAACACTCAGACCTAGCTAAACTTTCCTGCCAGCCTCCAAACCCATCATTTACAGCCTTTTAATCAAAGGCAGGGAAACAAGCACTCTGCGGGCATCTGCTTTGTGTATTGATTGATACATATGCATCCCTGGGGATGGAGCAAGCTGTGTGTTGCAGCCTCCAAACAGTACCGCTTCTCCAGATCACAGATGGGCTGCAGCGAGCGACTCCTCTCAGTGGATCATAGCCTGCGTGGGGAAATCTGTGTTTTATAATCTTCTTAAGTATCAAATGAATATAAGGCTTGTCAAACTGTGAGTAAGGGTTTAATGCTTGTTACATCTGTGTGGTTTACTATGCTGCGAGTGTTAGTGTGCAAAATTAGCATTATCATTTCTTAGTGGCTCCCTCAGTGATGTATATCTGCATGTATTCTCCTCCAGACGAGCTTCTAACTGTTCTATAAATAAATAGATTTTCTAATAAAAACCTAAAATGAAATCTCTGCTCTTTAGTGAAACTCCACCTAAGCAGTGTATTTTGGTTCCGTGATAACTTGCAGCTGCTTTTCTTGTGTTGAAGACAAAATACAAGGCTGCTCCTGGCCAGTTCGTAAGCCCAGTTATTGGGTCTTTGGTGATGGTGATTAGAGATTTTAAATTGTGTGCCTAGCTGCCTGCTGCTTTAATTTTTTTTCTTTAGTTTCCCTTCAACTCTCTGTTTAACAAAGTGCATTAAAAATATTGCTGAGTTTTGTGTTCAGAAGCATACCAATGGACTGCCACAGCAAAACTGTCTCTGTTTTCCTTGTAGAACTGGCCTTGCGGTCAGCCCTGCAAGCACCTGAGAGCTGGGAGGAAGGGGGAAACGAATGGAGAGAGGGTGGTAAGTCATGCTGTTTACAAGCAGAGAAGATCCAGAATCCAACCTAAACGATTGTATGATTCTATGAATTTTATCCAGGCATTCTGTAGCAGTAAACAGGCTTTTCAGCAAAATGGACACTTTGGTAGAAGGTGTTCCTTGCCTTTTATTTTAAATTACAAAACTGAAATTCCAATATCAAAATCCTTGTTTGAAACAGAGGTTTGGGGCTGTGTGGGCGGGGGGTGGTTTTTTTGGTTTGGGTTTTTTTTTTTTTTTTTTTTTTGCCAGACTGGGAGCCAGAAAGAAGGTATGTTTTTATTTTTGCCCTGTTAAAAGTCGTATTTAAGCTGAAATTCCCTATGCCCAGTGTTAAGCTGAAAAGGGAAAATTCTTTGTTCACCTCTTATAGAATCACAGAATCATTTGGGTTGGGAAAGCCCTTTAAGCTCACCAAGCCCAACCGTTACCCTAACCCTGCCATCCCTCCACTAAACCCTGTCCCTAAGCACCTTGTCTGCCTGGCTTTTAAATCCCCCCAGGGATGGGGACTCGACCCCTTCCCTGGGCAGCCCCTTCCAGTGCCTGACAGCCCTTTTGGGGAAGAAATTTTTCCCAATGTCCAACCTAAACCTGCCCTGGCACAACTTGAGGCCATTTCCCCTCGTCCCATCGCCCGTTCCCTGGGAGCAGAGCCCGACCCCCCCAGCTCCCCCCTCCTGTCAGGCAGTTGTAGGGAGTGATAAGGGCTCCCCTCAGCCTCCTCTTCTCCAGACTGAACACCCCCAGTTTCTGTAAGGAAAACTCTTCTCACTAGTTTTACTTGAGATCAGGATACCAGCGCATACGCAGGTGCATTTCTGTCAGTGAGCTCCTAATACAAACATCTTTTCCCATTTCTTGCACTTGAAATACTGGACAGTCTGCGTTAATTGGTGTGATGGTTGCATATGTTTATTGGTTCAGAGTTGAAGGGTTGGTATGCAACCATAATTTTTACTGTACTGGGCATTTCATAAGTATTATTGCTAGCACAAGACTGATACACACAGTGACAATCACAACTGTGGTTGTGTTTCTGCTTGCAGTAAGTGATGAATTTTATGATGAAAATAAGAAATATGGGTGTTTGGCTTTTTCAAAGCTTACCCTAGTTGTTTGTGAAACCCATACCTAAATTTATCTGAGGTGAGGCATTTTCCATAATCTAGAGGTAAGCTGAATCCCTGGAGTAACTATGGAGAGATGCTGTGCTCCTGTAATAAATGTAGCACTGCTCTTGAGCCTGGATCTCCAGAAACATAAACCTCTACTCTGTGAATAAGAGAACGGTGTTCCCGTATGTATGGGGAACTCCCCTCTGTGCTGTTGTACACGTACACCTGTGTGTAAGGGCAATGCAACTTCAGAAATCTTATGCGTGTGATAGCCCTGCTCTGAGCTTGGTCAAGGGCCAAACCTGGTGTTGGTGCCCAGATTTTGCTGTTCTGTACAGACAGGGCTGATCTACAGAAGGCCATGGAGCACAACAGCAGGCTGGACAAGGAAATTCTGGCGCTGCGAGCACGGGTCCAAACGCTCGACTTGGAAAGAAAAGCGTTCCTTGATCTGGTGAGTACCCATCTCCTGCTGCTGGATCTCCTGGTCTGCTGTGGCACCAACAAACCCCTGCGTAGCTGATGCTCCTGGGTTTGCTCCTGACGCTTAGCCCTGCTCCTTAACCTGCCCCTGCCTCTCTCTTTCCCCTCTGTTTTCTAGTGAGTCTTTCTAGAGCTGCGGTTCTGATGTTTCACGGCTCATGGAGTAATAAACTTTGGGAAACGGGCAGAATAAATAACCAAAGAGCGTTTTAAAGCAGCTGCTGTTACTGTAGCCCTGAAAAAAAAAAAAAAATCAGCTCTCATAGCACCCTTCTGTGCATGAAGAGTTCGGTACTTCACCGAACCCCGAGAGGGCTGTGCATGCTCAAACTGAGTACGTGCTTTGGGGCTTGCAGCACAGAGCCCTGAAGTACACATTTTCCTGCGCCCAGCTCGATGCTTTCTTGTTAGTAGTCATGTTTGCACAAAATCAAGTGGGTAAATAGAATAGGCAACATTTCTACCTTTTCTTGGGGACTGTTATTAAAGACAGTGAATAATTTTAGTCTAAACCCCAACGCTAGCTGCTATTTAAACAATTTTAAATTTACGCTTGTGTTTTGATACCTCTCAGCCTCTTTGACTTTTTAATGTGGCTATGTTGATTTAATCAGGAGAAAATAAACTTACTCTTGGCTTTCTTAAGTGAATGCCACTACTATTGGTTTAATGTTTGACATAATAAATTTAGGATTCTCTAAATGCAATAATCTTTATCAACAAGGTAGTTCCTTACTGAGATTGCCAATAGTGAATTAATATAACAATCTGTTTCCCATTAAAACATGCCACTTGGCTCAAATTCCGTTTCTGTTCTTAGCTTTCCAACTCTTTATATCAGTCCTTCAGCAGCCTATAATTGGTTGCCAGTGGTGTATAATTACTTATGCCATCCCAGCACAGATAGCTCAGCAGCTGTCTCGCGGCTCTCTTGGATTAAAATGGGTATTTTTCAATTAATATAAGTATCTCTGAGAATACAATGCCCACCTCTTTACAGTAATATCGAAGACTTACTTTCTTGAATGTAATTTCTTCACACTTGAGGATTTAAAATTTTTAGTATGTAGTTCTGTTCCTCGCTTTTAAAATGTTGCTGGTTCTTCCTTAGCATAGCGTCTAAGCATATCTGTAATCTTGAACCTTGTATTTACAGGACAGTCTGTTACTGGTCTGCAAAAAAACCCTATTTAGTTCATATTCCTCATGGTTTATGTTTTTTTTAATTCCAAGTAGCATTTTCTTTGCTTTAGGATATTGCTTTTTTCAGTCACTATGCATACATACACGTGTGTATGTGTATTTTTTAAAAATATGTATTAAAAAATAAATATGTAAACAAAAAATGTACAGATACATGTAAGGTGTTGTTTTCTCTGTACCAAAAAAAATGTAGCCAGACTGCAATCACTTCCAACCAACCATGTTGTTAAGCTAAAAGCAAATGACCTTTATTCCTTAGGAATGGGGTTTAACTGTTGGCATAGAAGTTACAAACCCGCAATTTTTTTTTTGTTGAAGCTAAAAGCATACTTTATTGCAAGACCCAGGAGTTCTGCACCCTGAAGTCAATTTTTTGCTGCCGGGTGAGGAGCAGGCTGGCCACTTTGCTCTGGTTTGGTGGTCTGTGGGACACCGACCTCGTCCCTCCCATGCGCTCCACCATTTGGAGCATTGAGCCTTAACTGGTGTCTGTGCGGTGTGAGTCCGTGTGAGTGGGCTCTGCAGGTGCCTGTGGGTGAGGATGGAGGCACAGTATGAGGCTGAAGAAAGACAAATGCACACTGAGAAGGTGGTGTGTGTGAAAGCTTTGCGATGGCTGATGGCTCCGGAGCCTAGAAGTGCTGTTAAATTTGCAAAAAATCAAAAATCTGGGACA
>NW_009258639.1:83739-113860 GCF_000687185.1 Egretta garzetta
ACACTGGAAGAGTACAGGATTCCATCTGCATCTGATGAAGGCGAGCTCTGTCTGCAGGACTTCACCAACACCCATCCACAAGCCGCTGCAGTCCGACCTTGCGCTTCTGAGTAAATGGCTGGGGTTGGCCTTCCAGCTATTGCTCCAACTGGTAGCCAGGAGTGGGTGTGCGAGGGAGTGAGTGGCTGTGTGACGTGAGCCTGCTAATAATAATATTATATTGATCCTATCAATAACAGCAAAGACTAAAAGGTGCCTTCAGAAATAGTGGTTGTCATCTGTCTACCCCTCTGCACTCAGTCCCGTTCGGTAAAAGGGGATGTACAACATGTGCATGATCAGTAATTGAAATAAATGAAGAAAAATCGCTTACTCTTTAACGTGGTGTGACATTCTCCCTTTTACTGCTCTTTACCTCTCTAAACACTAAGCACTCTGAGCCCACCCTGTTGGAGCAGCTCCGTGATCTCAACCAGTCCCTCAAGCTGAGTGGTTAATATTCATAAATCTGCAGTTTATCTACAGTAAATTTGAGGGGAATCTTAATTCTCTAAAACAGCAAGATGAACATTCACCAAGAATAAAAGCATTTTCCTTTTGAAGGTTGAACAGCTCAAAGAGGAGATCTGTGAGTATCAGAAAAGCGAGAAGCAAGTACTTCCATTGTCTGTGCCAAGCGAGACTGAAGAAGTTGCATTGTCCTCACTGCAGGTATTTTCAAGGGCTTTTTGTTTGCCATTCTAGAAAGCAAATTGAGCAGAGGCGCCCCGCTCTGTGTTTCAGCCCCATGCCATAAGTGAAGATGCACAGCTTGCAGTGCAGAAACGCTTGTGTTCTCCTTTCTGCGTATGTGTGAGTGCATCCTGTGCAGGTGTGACATAGGTTTTACACTGGGCATGATGAATACACTGGTGTGTAGAACGTGTCTGTTGGTGTAAGCTAATACCCACGGGTGCCTTCATATTACTGTGGGTCTTGGGGTTTTCTCCTCCTGTGGCCGGTGGATTATCTAATGCAGGTAGAGTAGCAGATGTAGATCATGGGTTTTTGTTGTGTTGTCTTATTTATGACAGACTTGGGTAGCTTTGGAATCACATGGTGCTAAGATTTCAGTCTTAATTATGCGCTAACTTTTCATTTTCTCTACAGTCACAGGCCACAAAGGATGAAGGGAGGGCTGAAGGAGACCATGTTTCAGGCAAAGCCGACTCTGACCAAGAAGACAGACATCAGAGTAGTGAAACACTTCACAAAAGGTGAGCAATGTAGAAATCCTCCTTCATCTGTTGTATTTTCACAGCGGCTTATTTGGCGCTCTGATTGCTGGTATTCTGTCCTGCAGGGTGCATTTAAACATTGGGGTTTTTAGAGTGTTTAGAGCTTTGTTCCTCTGCTCCCAACTCAGAAAGTTTGGAGGTAATGCAGTCTTGAGTGGGTCTGTAGCCCTTAGTATCAAGAACGTGGGCTGTTCTCTGGTAGTTTCCCGAGTTTGTGGCTTTTCTAAAAGAATAGGGTTGAGCTTTTATGGCTCTCTGCAGACAAAAGTGTTGTTTTCAACACTTTTTGCTGCTGAGAAGATTTCTTTGGATTTGGTTCCTGTCCAGGGATGTACCAAGACAACTCTGCTTTAAGACTGAAATATGTAAACTGGGATTTTTAAGGGAAGTCAAAGCTTCATTCTGCTGTGGCCTGCTCAGGAAGCTGCTGCTGAGCCTCTTCTGGCAGGCTCAAGGAGGAAAAGGGGGTCTTGGTGCCATCCCTCTGTCCCTCTTTTCTCTCCTCTTGAAATGCCCGAACCTGTTCCCCCACCTCAGGCAGGTGAATTTGCCATTGCCTCTCTTCTGTTAGCATCCTCCTGCCTGACCAGTTTTCTCCCCTGACCTTCATCATTACTTGTGTAGAGCCCATCACCAATAATTCTCATGCATCACCACCTAAATAAGAGCAGGCACAAGTCAAGCTGGATGCCAGACTCAAAATTAGCAGGACAGAAATATTCCATAGTGAAAAACACATCGGGTCTTCCTCACCGGTGGCAAGTGGTTTGGATGTGTGTCAATGTGTTTATATAGCAGTTTCTAGCCTTGGTGATGTCAGTCTTTGGTGTGTAGGTGCCGAGAGGTGATTGAAAACATCGAGGGCAGGAATTCACAGCTCCTTCACAAGCTGCAAAAACTGGAGCAGGAGCACGAGGATTTGGTTGAGCGCAATGAGGAGCTAGAATCAATTCTGGGAGAGACACAGATCCAAACCAAGCAGGAGAAGGAACAGTTTGAGAGTGAGGTGGAGGGACTTCACCGGAAAGTAAGTAAGGAATGGAAGAAATATGGTTTGGCTTTGTTTAATTCTAGCTGCTTTTCTCTCTGCCTATTGATTAGTAAAATAAAATGGTGTTTGACCTAAACCTGCATGCTGCTCTGTTTAGTTTGACAAGAAATGCAACTAGAAAAAGCTGCCGGTTTCAGAAAAGAGAGGAAAAGGAGGAAAAAATTCCAGCAGTGAGTAAATGGTGCTTGCTTGGAGGTGCAGATTCCCCCAGTGTCACAGCAGCATTGTCTCTTCCAGCTCCTGTTCCCCCTCCCCAGTGCTTGGGCAAGCAGAGTTAACGAGCTAATGTACCTCCTGCATCCACAGGAGTGAGATCAGGCAACACTCCCTTCCCATACAGTACGTATGGGCTCTGCACCCTTCGCTTTCTTGGCCAAGCAAAGCCTTTTTGTTTCAAGTTGCATCTTTTTTCTTTGGAGCTTTTTCTTCTGAACCTCTTGTAGCTTGGAAGCTATTTCCCCTGAGAGGCATCTGTGCTCCTGATGGACTTCAGTGTCTGTCTCCTCCTGGAACTGCTTTTCCATGTTGGACAGTTGTTTCTTCTGCCTGCAGTTCCTGGTGAAGAGCAAGTTCTAGGAAGCCCCAAGTCCTCTTGAGGCTCAGAAGAGAGGCAAGAGGTTTTCCTGAAGCCCATGAGTTGTCCCTTAACCTGGCACCCATGACAGAAGTCCAGGCTTTCACTTGAATCCCTAACCCCTCTCCAGACCTGTCCAACAGATGAAAATGGTCAGTGTGGGACCCTGATACTCCTTGACCTGAAGAAAGGTCACCAGTGAAGCATGCTGATGACAAAAGATGGCACTTCCACAGGCACAGCATTTTGGAGACCTGTCAGCGCATGTGGCAAACATTGAGGCAATTCTGGGTGTGGGCAGGCCAGGATCTGCACTGCCTGGGGACATCCCTGCTGAAAGTAACAAATTTGAGGGGACAGCGAGTTTCTCTCATTGCCTACTATCTCTTGCTGCAGCATCTGCTGTTGAGCGGGGCAAGCATAGCTGGATGCATCTTTCTGAAGAGCTGTGACAAGCTGATATGTTTAGAGAAGCTCTGCTCAATCTTGACTGAGATGTAATCTCACCAGTCTCTCTCTCTTTCTCGTGTCCGGCTCGGTTTTGGGCACCCTCAACCCAGGACAATCTGGATCTTTTCCTGTCACTAGGACAAGACCATTCAGATCATCCTTTGACTTCAGGAGGTTGATAGAAAGTCTGTTATTTCCACTCATTTCCATGTGACAGGGAACCTCTGGGAAATTGCAGAGGTGAAGCACCATGTTGATTATCTGGTTTACCAGAACCATGGCAACATTCGAGGTCTCCCTGCAACACCTGCAGAGCCATCTCCATCCATGTTTTGAGCAAGGGTTAAGTTATTGCTGAAGCTTCCTGGATTGCCAGGACTATGATCACTACAGAGACCGTCTCAACCACAGAGGGGAGAGGGCAACTCAGCCCAAGGAAGGAAGAGCTTTTGGCCAGGCAGTAGGGCTTCAGCCAAAGGAAAAGATGTTCATGTACTTGCTGTTGTGTTAAAATGCGATGCAGGAGGTAGTACGGTGTGAAGGTGTATCCCATGTGAATGCTGAAGTAGCCATGTCTCCAGGATGAACTGTTCAAAGGAAGAAAAGGTGAATTACTTGTCAGTAGCCTCTGGCTGTGAGGAAAGAGTCTCTAAGGACAGTGAAGCAGACTGCAGGCATGTTCAAATACCTTTATGCCAGCAGACATTGTGTTTCTAAATGCGTAGCTGAGGAGCCAAGGGCAGGCTCTCTGATGGGAACGGTTAAATGTCCATCCACCGTGACTGTGCTTTTGTTTAAATCGGGGTTTGTTCAGCACACGCTAAAATGTTTCCCACTTTTTCACTGATGTAGAATAAACACAACCCTCCACAAGTCAAACAAGATGCATTTTCAGTTTGGAGAAATCCCTTCTTTGCTCAGTGACGTTGGTAAACAGATCCCTGGGAACGCTGCTTTGGGGGATGCAGGGTGAACACAGCTGGGAGCACCGAGTAGCCAAGGAGACGCGAGGCATTTTGGCTGGCATGAGCTTGGCAGCCGCTGTCGCTGAAAAGGAGACAGAGAAGAGGCATGCAGGGCAGCAGAGGAGTGACAGGAAGATTGCTGGGTGGAAGAGGAGGTGGGTTAAACCTCAGCTAAATCCAGTGTCTGCTCAGATGGAGGCTGCAGAGCTGCACCCTTCATCTCCAGGGCGCTTTTGGGTGCCTTGGAGGTAATGAGGGAAGGCCTGCATGAAGTCAGGTGTGCTGGAGCCCAGAGAAGGGAGCGCTGCTGGGTGTTTGCCAGGCTGCCCCATGCGAGAATGACTTGGAAGTCTTTTTCTATTTTGGCCCGACTACAAAAATCTTGGCTGATTAGGCCACTGACTCAGAACAAGGACACCAGGATACAATGTGAGTATTGTTCTGCCGTTGTCACGAGACTTAAGTGCGCAACTTAAATGCTTAAAAGTTAGCAGCTTGGAGGAAAAGCAAAATGATGGAAATGCATGGCTGGGCATCAACTTCATGACCAAAGGTTAGCTGGGGGGGTGGAAAAAGGAGGTTTATTGTGCCTTTGAGATCCCTTTCACAGCTCTTACATCCTGTTGAACCCCAAACTATCATCTAGTAATGCAAGAGGAGGGGGGTTTATTGCCCTCTGGCTCCTCTGTAAGAGGCCTGGGTGTTTCACCCCACTGATTTCCTTTTAACGCCTAGATGGGTAACATCATTGGTCCTAAATGGTATTGCAGCAGCATTCTTCTGTTAGAGATCATTCCCTGCGGGGAGCTTCAAGAGAGCCATCTCATGCCTGAAGCCTGTCAGTGAAAGCAAAGCTCCCGGGCTTTGACACACTGCTTTGTAATCACTTTAAATGGACTGGGATTGGCAGAGACTTGGCACTTCATCGGCTTTGTGTTCCCATTGGAAAGGAATGAGAAATGATCTCTGAATAAGCACAAGGAAAGGAGTGTGAGAAAGGTGTAAGGCATCTTACGTGCTTCACCATACACACATCCGTCTGAGTGGGGTGATGGATGTTGCTTGTGTGGGTTCAGGGTAATCTGTGTACAGATGAAGCTGGACTTCATCTCCTTCCAGTGTCCCCACTTGCTCTGCTGCCTCGTTCAGTGAAAGCCCAGCTCGGGCAGTGGGGAGGCCAGCTTGGTGGTTTAAAAATAAGAAAAACAAACTTTCTTCCGAGTGTAAGGACCTGAAAGGAAAGGCTGCTGAATGCTGTGCTGGCTGGCAGCAGAGTGGAGTGGCTGCGAGTGCCAAAACTCAGATTTTGCAAAAGCGTCTACAGGAACTGTAATTGGGAGGAGAAGATGGACTGCTCCTGGCTCCTTTAAGACCTTTAAAACTGCAGGACTACTAATAGTTCCCACAAGATCCCCTCACAAGGGTGGGTATCCCTCGGAGGGGATAGTGCAAATTCGGAGGGAGCATTTGTCCAGACAAACTCTTTTCTTCCAGGAGAAGTACAGAGCTCAGAGTTTTGCTGGCTCAGGAGTCCTTGGAGCCTTGCAGGAAGGAGTGACCAACCTCATTTGAGTGGTGGAGGGACCAGGACAAGTCCTGGTGGACTGGGTCCAACAACTGCTTGGGTGAGATCAGCTGCAGGGGAGTGAGCGCTGCAAGAGCCTGGGAAAGGAGGATGGCCCGTGATCTAAAACAGGGTCTCGTGGGGTCCTCTGTGTTGGGAGAGCAGCATGTAGAAGGCCCACAAGCTGTGGAGGCCTTGAGTTTTCACCATACATCTGAGTCGTTTCTCTCCTTTTGTGGAGCAGGGTTTTCTGACTTGGCCTTGGATGGCTCCTTCACCCTTTGAAGCAGCAGGATGAAAGATGTGAGCGGGAGCTAGCCCACACTGGCGGCTGTCCACGTCCCTTCTTACTCCTCGCTTCCAAACATGGGGCCTATTCTGTAATAGCAGCACAAGGAGCAATTTAGTAGTAGTTGTGCATTTAGTACTAGTGGTGAGTACTGGTTTGGTTTTAATTTGTGGCTTGTCTATGTTAAGATCACAAGTTTAGAAACAGAGTTACTTGAAGTGCAGAAGAACAAAACCGAGATGAGTGGGGAAGAGCAGGCATCGTCTGGAGCACAAGAGATGCAAGAGGTAAGAGGTTTTCCTTGGGAAAGAAATGGTTTTGTTTAGAAACATATTAAATGAGCAGCTCCTGTGAATGCTCTTTGTCACCATCTTCGTAGCCCATCAGCTCATGTGAGACAGATGGAGGTCTTTAGAGGGAAGCAGCTAACATGCCGATATTTTCTCCCTGATAACTCTTATGAGCTTGTCTTGTCTTCAGCACCGTGGAGCTTGTTGACTCCCCAGTGAGGGTGAAGGGTTTACACATGTGCAGGTGCTTGACTCTTGTTTAGGGTTTAGTGAAACGTAGGTAGCACGTAGGTATGTTAACAAGGCTGTTTCCAGGCTGGCTTTGGGCTGACTCTGCTGTCGATTTGTTACTTGCCAGCCAGACAAGTGGTATGTAAACCAGACAGAGCTTATTACATGTGGGAGAGAACCTTCCCAAGGTTTCTTGGGTGAGGTGGAGGCTCCAGGCCTTCAGAGATGTCCAGCCAGCCCTGGGTATAAGGTGCAGGAATCCTGCTGGCAAATTTTAAGAAGCGTTTTTTCTATCCTTGTTTTCTTGAGGACACATTTTCTGCATTTTGTTTCTCTTTTGCTAGAACAAATCATAGAATCATAGAATCATAGAATCATTTAGGTTGGAAAGATCATCTGGTCCAACGTTTCTACGTAAGAGCACAGACTACCCCCGGCGCAGCCCCTTCCAGTGCTTGGCAGCCCTTTCATTGAAAAAATTTTTCCTGATGTCCAACCTAACCTGCCCTAGTGCTACTTCAGACCATTTCCCCTCATCCTATTGTCCGTTACCAGGAAGAAGAGGCCGACCCCCACCTTGCTACAGCCTCTTATCAGGTAGTTGTAGACGGCAATAAGGTCTCCCCTCAGCCTCCTCTTCTCCAGACTAAACAACCCCAGTTCCCTCAGCCGCTCCTCATGAGACTTGTGCTTCAGACCCCTCACCATCAAATGATGCTGAAGTGACTCTTAACTTTGGTTGTTCCAGATGCTGGAAAGCTGTCAGGAAACAATAGAAAAGTTGGGAAGTCAGCTGGGAGAGCGGAGAGAACGGAGGAAGCAGTTTGCATCTGAGCTTGAACTGTTACGAGAAGATCTGAAGTCTGAGAAGAAGGTGTTGGGCAGCCAGGTACTTATAGCTCCTATAGCGGGACTCCCTGCAGGAGGCAGTTGCCTTTTGTGACTCCATAAAACATCCCCAGTTGCCTCCCAGTGTGTTGCTTGGCTTCTCTTCATGCATTTCTCTAATCCAGCCAGTTTCAAAGCTTCTTTGGTAGTTGGTTTTAAATCCATCTCCTTTAACGGAGCTGTCTCTAACTCCGTAATTTATTTTTCCTTTCAGTTAATCTAATAACAAAACAGTAATTCAAAGTTTGCAGCCAAAGCCCCCTTCTCTAGAGGGCAGAGTGGAAGGTTTTCAGACTTGGGTATTTATTGCAGAGTTATTTGTGTCTGTGAGGCTCATGATCATGAGCCTTCATCTCTGTGTGACAACACGGCAGGGTACTTGTAGGTTTGAGCCAAGACTTCCCTGCAGAGCAACATCACGGTTACCCGTTAGCAGCGATTGCTTTTCTGAGCTCAATCAGCTGGCTAATTCTGAATCTGTTTAACATGGGTTAATGTTAATAGTATCTTTCTTACCCAGAATATGGTATGATAAGAAGTCATAGCACATAAGAGTCTATATGAGCAGCTTTCTGGGATCCTGGTGCTGCTTTTTGTTACCTGCCCTAAGGACCTCTGTACACTTTGCTTGAAGTGATTTAACTGCTAGATTGACTTCTGGCGGGTTCATCTCTGCTGGGAGAGTTGCTGGTGCTCTTGTCTTCTAACTGGGCCATAGAGGAGAGAGAGCGTGCAATGCTAGCAAAATTGCACAAGGGCTGGCACAGACATAGGCAAGGATAGGGGCTGAAAATTAGGCTAAAAGTTAGGAGAGCTGCAGATCTGTGGCCTGGATCAGGCAGACAAGGGGGACCTGAGGTAGTCTGGCAAAGGGGGAAGGGGTTACATCAATTACTAACCTGATTTTTTAGCACTCTGAGAGGCCTTAAACCACTTCCTTGAACGTGAGTAAAAACCAATGAAAGTCCCAAACTGTTGGCACAACTGCATATACACAAGAATCTTACTGGAGGAACAGTGGCATCTAGAGGACAGAACGGCTGTTAAGCCACAAATTCCCATTGTAAAAGCTTGGGATACAGACCAAGCCTTGCTAAAGTGCAGTTTAGGAAGAGGCTAGGTCAGTCTATGAATATGCATATGAAAAGGAACTGTCTGATTTGGGGGATGATGGGGAAAATGGGAAGAGTCACTCGTTAACATTTGCATCCCAATAGTTCAATCTACTCATGGTCCAGGTTTTAATCAAATTCATACATCCCTGTATGTTTGGTTGTAATTTAGCCACCAGTTGGCCGGTGGTTTTGCCTAAGGAGAGAACTATTTTTCCATCAAAGGGATCATGAGATGAAACCCAATGACCTGTTTTAGACTGAACATCTGTAACAGTCTTGAAAATAGAGAACTTTGCATGGGTTTGGTGGGATTCCTGACTTCATAAATGGGTTCATTCCCTTTTCATAGAGTAGCCGTATTGGGACGAATCATTTACTGAGTGCTGGAAGTTAGCTTGGCATCAAATCATCAGTTTTCATGGGCGATATGCACGTGGAGGTCAAGATCTGAGGTTGTTTGCATTGTGTTTGTCAGGATGTCCAACACATAGAATGGGCGAGTAAATTGGATAGTATTTTTGTTCTTGTAAATTTTAATGATGTGCTGTGAACTGATGCTATGCAAAGAGCTCTTTGCTTTTTTTTTTTTTTAACTTTCTTCTTGTTTTTAAGGGTTTTGGACTTTTGAGAGGAGAAGGCTTTTTCTGAGCTTGTAGTTAGAGGTGTGTTACATCCGTTAACTCCTGCAGTTTCCTCAACAGTTGCCTGACTCACAATCAGAGTTTACAAACCATTGTAATAACTTCCCAAGTCTCCAAAGAACATCAGCATGCAGGGATCTCATTAATGTATCCCACAAGAAGCTACATAAAGATAATGCTTTGTTAGATACAGAGGTGAGAAATGGAAAGAAATCCCTGTTGTTCTGATGTCTGATGCAGAAAGAAACTGCTGGTATATGTTGCTCAAATATAAATAAATTCATCTTACTGTAGATAAGACCACCTGAAATTGAAATATTAGTGCTAGCATACACTCAGGAAGATGTATTGATTAAAAAAGCTTTGGGAATCAGTCATTTAGTGGACTTAAAAGCGTTTTCTTGGAAGGATTTGATTTCATCACTGCTTGGCAGGGGATATTAGGCAGACTGGTTCCGATCCAGTCTGGGAGTTCCTGTGTCCTTACGCATTCCTCGTGCCTCCCCTTCTTGCCCCTTTTATTTTCTTGACATCTTCTCTTCATGCCTCAGGTTTTGCATCTGCCGTTGCCTGGTGTTAAGGCAGGAGATGACGTTGGAAGTGGAGAGTGGCCCTCTGTAGAAAGCTGGTTTGGGTTGACTTGGGTGGAGGATGCTTTCAGTGTGAGACAGCTGAGTACATATCTTGTACTCTTCCCGTTTTACCAAGAATAGCTGGTTTCATAAAGAAATATCACACCTGATATAAAACCCTGACAACTACATATGGGCAACAGAAGGATGAAATCAAATAAGGAAATGTGATTTGATGATAGTTTACACGCAGCTACTTCCCGTGCAGAAAAAGCCTTGCATGTGTATCTTCAAGGGTGAAGAACTACAATAATTTACCAATTTAGCTACAGAATCACAGGCCATGTCTTGATAAAGTCCCCACATTGCCTTATACTGCTCAAAAGGTTTTCATGAGACCAAAGAAAATCAAAGTTGTGGTGTTTTCTGACCTTACAGGTCTCTGAACTCCTACAAGAAAGAGAACGGATTAACAAACTTGAGCAGAAACCTGAAGATCTATGTTCAGATGAAAGGATGTATGAAGAACAGATGGCTAAAGTAGTATTTTTGGAAGAACAGATCAAAAACTTGAGGAATGAACAAGAACTGCTCTGGTAAACCTTAACAAGGCCTGTGGTACTTTCTATACTCATCTTTGCAGACTAATTGTTTAGCCTTTTAAAAATCCCCATAGTGCTGCTGCTGGCAAAAAATGGGCACAACAGCTTTGTGTCTTCCTTATCAGGGAATTGTGTCTCTGCAGAGATTTTGGTGAATAAGCATTTCCCTTAGTTGACATCATGATCAGTCAGAAGTAAACTTTTTTTTTTTTCTGCCGCCATTCCAGATTCTGAACGGCATAAATGAGAGCTGTACTTAAGGGAGGCAGCTCCTTCTCCTGGAGTGAGGTAGTATTTGGACTAACACAGTCCCAAAAAGCTCCCATCGTGGACTTGGGCTCCTTGGGGCTCCCTGCTGCCAGCAGCCGATGATATACATCCCGCTGGGGTTTTGGTTGTCTGTGGAGGGCAGGTGTCAGTAGGTGTCGGGGTTGGAAATAGAGCTCTTATAGGTCCCTTGACTCCCCTTTTTCAGTAGAGCAATACAAATTTGGAGTTGGAGCATCCATGCTCAGGCTCTCATTAGTAAGTAAAACCTTGGATTAAATCCAGCATAGTTCCAGTCAGCTCAATTACCTGGATAACTAGGTACTGGGATAAAGTAAACCAGGACAAGATGGGTAGGTTAGCTTATAGGGACATGGTTTGGATTGAGATAAGTGGGACAGCTTGTTTGGGAGACCTGAGCCTGTACATCCAAACAACGAGGCGTTGCACGAGTGCTTCTGTGCCACTTGTGAGCGCAGACCAACTCATGCGGCCCCATGAGAGTGTTTCCTCAGCCAGCAGTTAACCTACCCGTGAATGATTGGGAGCTGACCCTCTGGACACACATTTTTTTTCTGTGGGTCAGTGTCCAGGGGAGACTGACCCTTGCCCAGAACTGCTAGACCCAGGATTAAATCCCCTTTGGAGCCTCACCAGATACTTGAGCATTGCCTTGAGCATTGCACTGGACTCTCATATCCCGAGTTTTTCCCCATCGGAGGGTGGTTTCCCTTGGATGTGTATAGTTATCTCTCTCCTTTACTATTTCTCCTTCAAGTTCTGAATTACTAGAAAGCAACAAGAAGAGGGAGGAGCTAGAAAAGCAGCTAAAAGAGAGCAATGAAGAAAAACGGTTGTTACTGGAAGAAATTGCACAGCTAAAACAAGATACCCTGACTATCTGGGAGCAGGGCAGCAGCACTCTTGAAGAGACTTGGAAGATGAATCAAGGCATGGTGCATAGAGAGAACAGGTTTCTCGTGTCGCAGAGCTCTGCAGGCAGTTTAAATGGGAGCATTAAACAGGTATGGGCAGCTTTGCCATCTGCACTGTTACTTTTTTCTTTCAGGAACTTAGTGGCAAAACGTAATTAAAATGTACCAGAAGCCAGTTTGGAAGCCAGAGTTTGGAAGAGAAGAGAGGATGGGGTGGCCTGTAGGCAGGACTGGGAGTGGAAAGGAGAGGATCAGAGTCATGCTGATAGCGAGAAGCAGCAAATCTTTATTCAGTGTTATGGAGTTAGCGTGCTGGGGGAGATGAGAGGCTGGCTGATTTGCTCGGGGATAAAGTTTAGAAATCAGGTAGGAATGTCATGATTTCCTTCTGTCATGTTTTTGGACATAGTGGGAACTTGGATAAACTGAATGGCACCCGTGGTACACATGAAAGAAAGAAGTTATATCATCCTTAGATGATGTTTTAAACCTTTTGGAGCTCTTTCTCAGCTCCTTTTTGGAATGTGAGCAACGGAGCTGGCTTGCTGTTCCCACAACGGTCTTGCAGAAGCTGTTCCGCTTCCCTGCTGCTCCTTGCAATTTTCTGCTCTTGCACTCCAGTGCTTGAACTCTTCCCACAACTGCTGCCCCACAGTGGCAGCTCACAAGCAGCTGAGTTTTGCTGCAAGCCTGTGCCTGTGTCTCCAATTGCTCTACCAGGCAAGACCCCTATTTGTCGCTAGGTTTAGCTGTGTTTTAATGCAATTTCTTCACCTTTCTTACTGTGTGATATAAAAAAGGGGATGAGCAGCTAGCTCTGCCAAAAGGGGAAGAAATGATGAAGGTACCCTGGATGGGGAGCCTGAGGAGGGCCAAGGATTATATGCAGGAGTTTGGAAGAGAAGAGAGGACAGGGTGGCCCGTAGGTAGGACTGGGAGTGGAAAGGAGAGGATCAGAGTCATGCTGATACCAAGAAGCAGAAAATCTGTACAGTTAAGCAGACTGAGCAAGATACAAGACGTGGAGGGGATGCTGAAATGGATCTTGATAGAAGCAAGTGGGGAAAAAAACCCACAAACCCTAACTGATCTCGAGGACAAATGACATTGCCAGATCCCACAGTGCTAGATCAAGACTTCCCAGTTTGGGCATTTATCTGGGGATTTATCTGAGAAGGGAAGCTTGATCTTCAGTGGATTTCATCTGGTCCCAAGAGCAGAGGGTGAAGACGCAAAGTGGAATGCAGATCGGCAGAGGGCTGGAAGCAATGCTGGGAAGAAGGGGTTTGGTACACCAAATGTGGGAAGAAATTTTAGTCTGTGTACAAGGCACTTGCAAGAAGATGGGTGAACCAAAGAGCTTACCTTCTGAAAGCCATCATAGACCATCAGTGACCACCTCATGGTGTCCAGGCTGCTCTTGCATTGTGCCAGCACGTTCCTGTACCGTTGCCAGGACTCACTTTGTTCCTGCTACCTCTGCGAGCTGTGGCTGGATGTGCCACTCCTGCTTCGTGGGACTCTGGCACAAGAGTTAAGAGGAACCTGTGTGGCTTTGCTTTTGTTTGACAGGTTCATTTTAATAGGGATTTGTTCCCTCATGCAGATTATTGCATCTTCTCCCTTGACCTCAAGAGTTGTATCGGCTTCTCTGACGGGATGGATGGGGTAGGGAGCAGGACATAGTGTGGGGGCAGAAGAAACGCTTGCCTGGCTTTACCCATCTTCCTACTTAAATGCCCTTAAATCCTACTGGCATGCCTCTACCTTTCTTAATTACCAGTCTTTATCTTTCCTTGAAGTTAATTGCCATGTAACCTTTGTTGTTGTACTGTTCCTGCAGAGTCTGTCCGACGAGAGATTCCAGCAGCAGGAGGAAAAAATGCAGCAATTGCGACAGGACTTGCGTCGCGTTCAGAACTTGTGCAGCTCAGCCGAGAGGGAGCTGAGATACGAAAGGGAGAAGAACATCGACTTACAAAAGCAAAATGTCTTGCTCCAACAGGAGTGCACCAAGGTACAAACAGAGCAGGGAGAGCTGTTTGAAGTCAGCATCACATCGTTTTTACAAGTAGTGGGAGGTCTGAGGTGCTGATTTCAACAGATTTACAGCTTGCTGATTTACATTTGACTGCACAGTACCTGGGGCTCTCAAGTGTGCTCTGTCTCAGCTTCATGGGAAGCACGCTGCCTCCAAATAAAACTTCGTGTGTGCTGTACTTGCTCCCTGTATTTCTCTTTTATTCTTGTTCACTCTCTGGTAATCCTGGTGCCCCATTCTTGATCAAGACATTTCAGATGACATATGTTTAAGCACAAACTTGATTTCTTCTTCTTTTGAAACTCAGGTCAAAGCTGAGCTGAAGCAAGCCCGGGCAAAACTCACGGACACAACTGAAACATGTTCCTCTCTCTCAGCACAGTGGCAAAAAAGCCAGCAGAAGGTCAAAGAACTGGAACAAGAGCTCTTAAAGTCCTCCCAAGCTGATAAACTGCAGAGCAGTCTGCAACAGAAACTTGCACAGGAGAAATCCAAAGTATGCGAAGCACAGAAAAAGGTAACTCATCAGCGCGAGCTAAGTTAGCAGGAGGTACGTTTTTAGCAGTTTCAGTGCAGCTGTAGTCCAGATAAAAGAAGCACTAGCACATCATGAGTTGGTTCCCTGAAGTCCATTTTGCTAGTCTGTTTTGCGATCACTTGGCTAAATATTTTAGGAAAAATGTCTGTTATTAGTTGGAGCATAATCAAGACAACAGAAGCCAAATCTGATGGCTCAGCTCCTGTCTCTAAAGCTCAGTATCTCCGAGAATACCAGTGGTAGGGCTGGCAGGCACGGGGAGCCCAGATCACATTCTTGCTGAGGAGATGTGCTGCTCTTTGCTAGCTGGGAAGTTGCAAAGGCTTGTGTTTGCCATGGCACCAATTCAGCCATGTTCCTGCACTAATTGTTGGATACGGTTTTGAAACATGCAGGATCAAATCAGGTGCAGAAAGGATTGTTGCTAATTCATGACATTGTGTCTAAAGCAAAATCTGGTAGCTGTTGGAAGGGTTTTACTTTTAATGGACCTTGACACAAAGACACAGAGAAATAGTTTTGAGTAGAAGCAAGCTAATCTTTCATTCCCATGACTCGGATACTGAGGGATCAAACGGATATGAATCCCTTGGATTCAGATACTGGCCTATAAATTTAGAAAGTTTAATCTGTGTCCAATTTTAATCCGAGATTTCAAAACTCCAGCAAAAGAAAAAAGAGGAATTGAAGGAGGCCCGAGAAAATGAAGCTCGTGTGCAGCAAGAACTTCTTGAGGAGCAGCTGAAAAGGTACCCAGAGCTGGGTAGGACCTGTTCTGCATGCAGAGGGCAGGTGTGTGCCACCAAATGCTGCTGTGCCAGCCAGCCAGCTACCTCCTGCAGCTCCACACCTGGCCTTTGGTGGGCTCACAGTCACTGCACCACTGGTTTTGCTTCTTATCTCTCCTTTTGACCTGCTGGTGTCCCTGGCAGAGCTCCACAGGATCCCCTCTTTATGAGACTGAAAAGATTTTTGGAGACTTCAGCTGCCTCAGAAGGCGCGTGGCTCCTCCTGCCAGCCCAGTTGGTTTGGTTTACCCTCTAGATGCCAGCAGTCCCCTTTCTTGTGCAGTGGGGGTTGATGATCCAAGATACATCACACACCCTTTCACGTGCCACTGGGACATGGGGACAGCCAGGATGCACTGATTTCCTTCCACCCGCAGTGTTGCCCAGGGCAGGTGCAGAGCAGTGCGATGTTTTTAGATCGCAGCCAGCCTTGAATTCACGGTGGTGGCACATCACGGCCTGGCCTCCACGTCAGTGTCTCACTGTCACACCAACATACTTTCAGGAAGCTCCTGGAGCAGCAGGTGGAGGAGCTGCGGCAGCAGCTCCGGCATTCACGGGAGACGGAGGCGTCGCTGGCCAAGATGCACGTGGAGCTGCAGGCCAAGACTCTGCACGTCCTAGAAGATGAGAGGAAAACTGACTCGAGTGAGGTGAGCTGCAGCAGGGATGGATTCTCATCACCCAAGGGGATGCTGTGCTGGTGGCTGACTCCAAAGCAGACCACTAAGCTCTGGGGGGAAATGGGACCATCCCAGTGTGAAATCTGTGCCTGGGAACGGCTGGAATAGGCTCGAATCCAGCCAGGTGCTGAGCCCTTGTAGATCCCACTGATGTAAACAGGAGCTGGAGGAAAAGCATGATCCTATCTTGTGTAGGCTTCCTGGGGCTGCAGCTCTGAGGGCACAGAAGGAGGACTTGATGGCTTCTTCCCCTTTTCTTGCAGAGCATGGAGCTTTTTGCAGGACATTTTTGGCAGTCCGCTAACTGGGAGGATGCTTTACCTCCCTCTGACACATTGAAGCCTACAGCCCCCCCCCCAGCAGCACAGAAATCCACCCTCCCCCTTCTTTAAGGGGGCAGTGGCGTCGGGGGCAGAATGGATGGATATTATCTGTAGTGGGAACCATTAGGATTTATGACAGAGAAGCTGTCAAGATCAGACTGAAAGGAGGCAGAGGGACCCCTACAGCTGAGGACACACAGACAATAAAAAATAGATGTTTTCCAGCACCTCCAGTGTCAGAAGGAAAACCAGAAGCTTTCACAGCAACTTTCACTGCTGAAGGAGGAAAACAAAGCCCTTTATGAGGAAGGAGTCCGTCTCCTGAACCAGAAGGATCTGTATGTCAGGTAATGACTGAAGCAGCAGGGGGATAGGTAGACACAAAAAAAACTACCCAGGAATTGCTGTTTGTATGCCTGGCAGTGATGCTGGGTTTGACTGGGGGGTTGTGGAGTCTCCTCCTTTGGAGATATTCAAAGTCCACCTGGATGAAGTCCTGTGTAACATGGTCTAGGAGAACCTGCTTTAGCTGGGGGTTTGGGCTAGATGATCTCCCGAGGTCCCTTCCAACCCTTGCGATTCTGCGACTGTTCTGTAGCCTTTCTTTTCTCTCCTGTTCAAGGCATTTAGCAAAGAGAGATCTGCCTTAGAATTATAGAATTACAGAATCATTTAGGCTGGAAAAGCCCTTTAAGATCACCAAGCCCAACTGTTCCCCTAACCCTGCCATCCCACCACTAAACCCTGTCCCTAAGCACGTCGTCTGCCCAGCTTTTAAATCCCCCCAGGGATGGGGACTCGACCCCTTCCCTGGGCAGCCCCTTCCAGTGCTTGACAGCCCTTTCATTGAAAAAATTTTTCCTGATGTCCAGCCTGGCCAGGTCCCTGGCCTTAACCCAACACCCCTGCGTGCAGTTACGTTATGCATCGCCTGTCTGCTGTCATGTTCTCCTTGGCAGCTGAAGGCAGCACAGAAAACGAGGGGGTGCTTGGGGGGAGGGCTGTGGGTGCTGCTGTTTAGTGTCTGGCATTGGCAGAGAGGCTCCATGGAACTGCTCATTTCTCCCCGGAGTACTTCTGATCTTGATTGATCTTTTGATCTGTGTTTCAAATTAGATCATAGAATTCTATGATTCTATGATCTAATTTGAAGCACAGTACCCTTTTTGTCATGGATTTTGAGCAAATGTGGGCAAATGTCCCTTACCTGTTAGAGGTTTCTCTGTTTTTTGGACAATATTTTCCCTTCTTTCCCAACTGACTAGAAATAAACAAGAGCACTGCCTAAATGGGACAAGGTTGAGGGGAAGAGCAATGATCACAAGTCTCAGTAGACACAAATATTTAACCCCAGTGTTGCACCTCTAAGAAGTGCCCACTGAAGTGGCTCTGTCTGCAGCCTGTTTGCCTGACCCTTGCTGTTGGGATTCTTCTTTGCCTTTCCCCCCTATATACAAATACTTCCCCTTAACCACCCACATCCCCACCCAAATAAACAGCTTGCTCCCATTTACCCTTTTCCCCATTACTTCCAGTTTGGTGACTTTATAACCCTATTTGGTATAAAGAGCTGAGAGGGGTGAGCACAAGGGTTTGTAAAGCTGGGAATCAGTTTTGGGAATGCTTTGGGTCCCTTTCCCTCAATTTCTGTTTGGTTGACACTTAACGATATAACTTTTGCAACAACAAAAAAAAAAACCAACAAACTGATCGGTGAAAAGACATAGTCTGGAAAGTCAGCGTGCTCGTCCTGCCTTGAGCTGCACAGTCAAAAGGAGCTGGGTAGATGGCTGAGGCTCCCAGTTCAGGCTTTGAAGAGCCTGAATAAATACAGGACGTCTCCTGCCTTGCTTTTGACCCAGAACACAAAAGCATTTCACTGCCTGATGTTTGTCTCTCTGCCTCCTCAGGAAATATAACGAAATGCAGCTCCGCCACAAAGACAAGATCCGCAGAGCCAAAGAGACCTTTATCCACGAGGTGAAACAGAGGGACAGCAGAATTAAGCAGCTTGAAAATGAGCTCAGTGAGTCGAAGCTCCAAGTGGAAAAGGTGAGAGACCACATCGAGGGCTTCTCCCACGAGGGATGGCAGGGGAGCAGGCTACAGCGTGTCTGCAGGAGCATCCCTTCTGCCAAAAAGAAATGCAGTTTAGGAAAAAAGGGAATGAGATTTAGTAACAGCTGGTGTGAAGGCACCAGGATTGCACTGTTAAACAACCAGACAGTTGGGGCATGGGGAGCGCTGCCTGGTGTGCTGCTCCCGCTCGGTGCGCAGGACTGACGCTGCCCTGGGAAACAGCCAGCAGTGCCAAGGGGCTCTGACCCATCCTTGTAGGAACAAAAAGCCAAAAGAAAATTCCTGGGTCAAGTTTTCCCTCAAGGCCATGTCCTCAAATCCCATTCAGAAACTACCTAAGCTCTATTTTCTTTTGCCACAGAGATAGTACTGCTGGGAAGTGACTTAAAAGCCGCTTTTGGGGGTATGGTACATCAAATAGCCTACCACTGCTAGGATTGAACAGGCTTGGTGGTGACCCTTTGGTAACGTGCTCTAAGGTTTGCAGAGGACAGAGAATAGTGAAGAGTTAACCACTGGTTATTTCCTTCTGCACCACTGCTCAGGGGAAGGTGCTGATTGCACAGATCACTGCTGAGAATGAGAAATTACTCCAGGAAAGACGACGGCTCCTCCAGAAGATAACTGACCAAGAAGAGACCCCTTGGAGCAACCGGTCTGCGACTGCCACCCTGCAGAGCAGGTAGGCGCTTCATGATGTCCATGCCCCTGGGAGCCTGCCTCTTCCCAGCACTTTTCCGGTTTTATTCCTATTTCTCTTAAGAAATCCAGAGGAAAGCCTGAACTGTGCCCCAGTCACTAGTGCTGTGGCTTTTAATTGCTAATTAAAATAAATTTAATTAGCCCCTTTCCCCATCAAAGCCCTCAGCATACAGCTGAAGGCTGTGGAGGCCAAAGGGTTTGAGGTGGAAAATGAAAATGCCCCTTTGAAAACATAGCATGGCCAGAAGGAAAATAACTTGTGCCTTGTACATGTGACGTGTTCAGAGTGAAGATCCTGGATGAGGAGAACATGCGGCTGCATGAGAGCAAGCTCCAGCTCTCTGGCCACGTGCCCAGCTCACAGCGCACACCGAGGACTGTCCACGCTCCCAACACGGAGGTGAGACTTGGTCTCAGCAGACAGGATGCAGGAGCTGATGTCTCCTGTGAATGACGGGTGGTTTTTGCAGCTGAGGGTGCTGGAGAAAAGCTGAATCAATCCTTCAGATCCATCCTTGGGATGGAAAGGGGCACCAAACACATGGTAGATCTGCCACAGCTTTGTTGGCGAGGAGGGACTTTGCGGGGAGCTGCAAGCTTAATAACACTTGCCGTAACGCTCCATCCCCGAGCTGCTGTGCAAGGAGATACTTTTTCACAAGGACAGAAACTTCACTTTGGCACTTTTGCAGCTTTAGAGTTGTTAAAAGACCTTGGGTTTAAAATTGGTGTTAAAATTAGGAGAAACAACCCAGAGCAGTGTGGTTGGGAACCTGTAAGCCAAAAAAACCTCAGGCCAAGCTGAGCCATAGGATCGACCATGTTGAACTGAATGAGGATCGGCCTAGAAACTCAGTTTCAGATTGACCAAGGTCATGAAGAACTTGAGGGGAAAAATGGAGAAAAATCTAGGAAAGCCAACGATTGTGTTTCAGTAACTCTTCAAACAAAACAAGGTGGATTTGGAAGTTTATTGGTACATTTTTAAATTTGGAGGGAACCCAGTTTGGTTGGAAATGAGCTGTTAAGGAGGAAAGTCCTGTTTAGGGCCTGGCAGAAAGAGCTGTTTGTGCATTCCAATGTGTTTTATTTCTCTCTCTTTGTTTCACCTGGGCTAGTTAGGGTTTGGTTTTTTTTTTTTTTAGTTTAAATTCAGACCCAAAGGACAACTCTATGAATAGTACCTCAGTGCAGCTTGAGTTCTTGGGGAGAATTGTCAGTGGAGCTGGGGGCACTTTGTTTGTTGATGCTCAGGGCCTGACATGCAGCTCCTCCCCTGAAAGTCTCTGTTCTTCCTTCCAGGACCCGAAGAGTGTTAATTTCTCCGAACGCCAACTACAGAGTAAGGTGTTGCCATCTCCCCGTACCAGGTACCGTGGGGTAAAAGGAGGAGGCAGGGAATGCCTCTCTGCATGCAGTGAGGGTGAAGTTGAGCATTTTGGCTGCTCCACCCTGTGCTTCACCTCCAAGGGTCTTTTTTTTTTTTTTCCCCTTGGTCAAGTTATAGAGAAAATGGTATTAAGATGACTCCATGAAACTAATGGGAAGAAGTAAAATTTTCAAAATATGTGGGGGAACACTGTGGGATTTAGACATCAGCTTGGTGCCCAGTGGTTTTGGAGGAGTGTCTTTACGCGAGAGGATACAAGGCTTAGAAGACCACTGCTGCCCAGAGCTGTGTGACCCACATCCCAGGCTATGGGGCAGGAGGGAGCCTGAGCTATTTCTCTGCTTGTGTAGCCAGGAGCACCACGATCCGTGGCAAAACGGGCAAGAGGGAGGCAGAGAGACTCTGCAATTTTGGTCTCTGCTTGCAGAACAGCCAGCTTGCTTACAGCTATGGCGGGTGACAGACGGTCTGTCACAAGCCAGTGTAGGTTCTGGGGTAGATGGGGGCTGTCACCTACTTGACTGGAGGAAGAGTATCAGTGCCTTAGTCCAAGTGACAGGCACTGACCGCAGCTTGGTACTGCCTCGCAGAGATGGTGGGAGGAGCATTGGGGCTGTGCAGATGTAGGAGGGTCTGATAGAGCTTCCAGAATGACTTGAGAGAGGAAATTTGTTTTCAGCTTCCCACCGAGAGAACTGCCGGACTCTCTCAGCACCCTGAAGGCCACTCAAGATGCCAAGCCGGAAGGAGAAGCTGAAAGCCAAGACTCATCTTTTTGCTTATCCCCCTCTCAACCTTCTGAGATCGGCTACTTAAATGTAGCTTCGCCTGGAGACACCACAGCCTCCCAGCTGCAGGAGGAGAGTCAGAGCATCAGCTCTGAGAACTTCTAAATGGGGAAAAGGAGTTGGAAAATATTAGCTGGACTACAAGGTTTTGGGCTCCTGTTGCTGTGGGATGATGAGGACTGCACGGGGGGAATAGAATTGCCAAATGGACTGACCTGGTGATTTCTGTGATATAGTTCAACTAAATTATTCAACAGATTATTTTTTTTTTTTCAACTTTATCCAACTGTAAATATGTGTGTCAACCCTGATCCAGCTGGAGGCTGGAATTTGTAGATAAACTCAGTAAAGTGGAAGAGTGGGGGGGTGAAGCATATCTTCCGCTGAACCCCAATTCCTTTGTCCAGTCAAAAATTACAAGCTTTGTAAATAAAACATGGAAAAGTTCCATTCCCTGCTCTTTGATCCCGACTGCTCCCTGCTGTGTGCCCACTTTTCTCTGTTCCCTTCAGTCTGTGCACATGAACGTAGATGGAGGAAATGGAGTAAAAGCACAGAGAACAAATGAGGGGATCTGAACAGCCAGAGAAGAAAAGAAGGAAGTTACCCTCACTCAGTTTGCAGATGACACCAAACTGGGCGGGAGTGTGGATCTGCTGGAGGGCTCTGTAGAGGGAGCTGGCCAGGCTGGACCCATGGGCCCAGGCCAATTGGGTGAGGGTCAACAAGGCCAAGGGCCGGGTCCTGCCCTGGGGTCACAACAACCCAACGCAACACCACAGGTGTGGGGAAGAGTGGCTGGAAAGCTGCCCCGTAGAAAAGGACCTGGGGGTGTTGGTCGACAGTTCCTTGGGAGCAGACCCTGATCCCCGCCCCCGGCTCCCCCCTCCTGTCAGGCAGTTGTAGGGAGCGATGAGGGCTCCCCTCGGCCTCCTCTTCTCCAGGCTGAACACCCCCAGCTTCCCCAGCAGCCTTGGGCTCCAGACACTGCACCACTCCCTTGCCCTTCTCTCGACACGCTCCAGCCCTGCCATGTCCCCTCTGTCGCCCTGTGCTTTTGCCTTGTGCTGCCGCTGTTTTTACTGCAGTTTTGCTGTTTTAGGAAGAGTCCCTCGGTGCGATACTCTGCTCTGGAGCCCTTTGCCTTGGTGGAAGCAGGAACACGTCTTTGAGGGCAATTCCAGACATCTGTGGAAATCATTTAATGGAAGGTCAAAATTTGTGGGGATTTGCTTTTGTCAGTGCCTGCCCGCCTGCTGAAATTTGAAAAATCAGCAACCAAAAGGCTAATACAGCAGATTTTTGACAAGCTGCAGCCTGACACATTGAAATCTAGACAGATTTGTTTAAATGCTTGTGTTTTTTTGCGGTGAAGTGGGCGGACAAATGGAAACAGAATACTGTACGTTAGCCTGAGCTCTGTATTGAGCCTATTGGTTTAGCCAAAATGAAGCCTGAATCATAGTAAATGCTGGAAACAGCATTTACTTCAGATGAGGACGCTGGTATTCTTCCGAGTTAAGACTATGTAGCGTGACAACTCCTTGGTCCTTCGGTGGTGGCAGTCCTACGGCTGAGCAAGGAGGCTCAAGTCCTCTCCTTCTCCTCTTTTCTTGATCCCCGCCTGCCCCACGCATGAATGCTCCGCTTTCTGTAGCAATCGGAGAGTTCCCCAACCTGCAGGTCAAAGCGAAGCCTCCCACCCCCCAGACTGTCTGGGTAACTCCATTTCCCTTTCATCCACTGGTTTCTAAAGCCGAGGCTTCAGGGCAGCCTAACCCCACCCAAGGCACAGCTCCCACAACCCCATCTTCCCCTTGACTGCAGCTGCAAAATCCTCTCCCTCCAGTGCTGCCTGCGGTGTTCGTGTAGCTCGGAGGGAAGCCAGCTCAGGGACTTGGGCTAGCAAAAAGCTAACGCTGCCAGAGAGGCATTTGCTGGAGTTTGGCTGAGCTGAGTCCCTCTCTGCAGGCCCAAATGAACATGAAAGGAAGTCAAGAGACACGTAAGGAGCAGAGCAGCTCACAGTTCAAGTGCACTGGGCGCCTGCGAAGACGGAGACTTACCACGTTTCTCTTTCATTGCTTTACATTTCCCCGCACTGAGAGATCACAACTGGCAGCTTGGGTTTGTTATTTGGACCCGTAGGCACATTCTGGGGACAAACAAATAGGTAACGTTAAACCTTACAAGAGCACAGTAAATCCGGTGAGTGACGGGTACTTGAAGACTGGCTGAGAGGCGTCTGTGCAACATCAGGAGCAGGGCAATCCAGACACAGCTCTGAGTAACACAGAAGCACCGTCATGCATTTTGGCAACGGACCCGGCCGTAAATCGTCAAACTCTCTCTGTGCAGAGAGGTTCGGGATACAGACCAGACCCTGATCCTTTGAATGGGAGGGAAGGAACAGAACAAAAACCGGAGAGCTCCTCGTGAGATACAGCAGGCATCACATCACAGAACAGAAGCACAGAATCATTTAGGTTGGAAAAGACCTTTAAGATCATCAAGACCAACCGTTAATGTCACTGGAGGCTGCTCTGGCTTAAATCTTTCAAGTCGCTAATTACAGCCGCAACACGCAAAGCAGCTTGCATTTGTACAGGAGGGGAATCCAAGTAAGAGATGGTCACAAAGCCACCCTCATTCTGCACCTCTGGTTCTGCTGGACCCGCCTGCTCTTTCATGAGTCTCTTACTCACTTCCTTTAACTTGCCCCTCGCGGCAGTGATGCACAAAGCATGCACGCCACAACCCTTCCATCCGTGCTTTTGGTGAAGAAGGCTCGCAACGCACGGATTACATCCTGCTGTACAGTTCCTTGCACGCGACCTTTTCTCAGCACCTAACAGTTGTCAGCTCTCTTTGCGGCCCACTTTTTGGATTCACTGATGGCAGAGGCCCCGGTGCACATTATCCCATGCGTGTGCCGTGAAGTTAGCGTCGGCTGTCTTAAGAACTCACTGCAGTTTGTTAAATCTACTCATTATCCTGCCGTGACACCCAGTCACAACGTTGGTAGCAACCACCACCCGGAGCGTGTTTATCTTCAGCTTCCAGAGGCCCATCGGAAGATGAGTTTAATTTTTCTGATGAAACATGCTGATCACAGATCAGCAGAACTGATGATTTCGCACCCACTGAATAATCCCAGGCAACGGCACAGAAGCGATCTGCTTTACACTCTTGTCTGAGTTGCTGATGGAACAGCTTTTCAATTCAGCTTCCTGAACAAACGCAAAGCGTTGCAAATAAAGCCACAAGAACGCAATCCCCGCTCAAAGACTAACCAGCAACCACAAGAGCACAGCGTTTCTAAAGTCAGTCTCTGCAACAGCCCTTGCCCCAACACATTTCCTGCTATTTTACAATGATGACAACTGATAATACCAATTATCAACACTGGTGTTCCCTGGTAGCCTGCAAACAGACAGCAGGAGAGAACAGAACCACCCTTGTTATCTTCTACATGACATTCCAACGGGGACATTCACAGAGAAATAGGCAAATTCAACTTACTTCAATTTTTCGCATGACCAACAGCCCATCGACTATTTTACCTGGAATGAGAAAATGTATCTGCTTCAATAGGGCCGGTTGCCACCTTTGCTCCCCCCCGCCCCATCACAGGTACGTGCATTTTTGTTCCTCCTGAAAAGTCTTGCGCAGTGCTCTATTGGGCACCTCAGCCTTTGTGACCGATCTCTGAACTGATAAAGGAATCCATCCCTCCTAAAACACGTTCCACATTCAGAACAGCTCAAGTGCATTTTCCCATCGCAGGGGTGGCACCCATAGAAACCTGGGGGTCGAGACCTACCGCCACCAGCTGTGCTAAAACACAGCACGAACAACCTCTCTATCAACACAGCCTTCGTAATGATGCAAAAATGGCAACGAACGCCATCGGTGTTACTTCAGAACTGGAGGGAGCACTAAGTAGGACGTCAGCTGAAAGGCTGGCCTTGAAATCCTACAGCACGCAAAAAGTTAGCAGATGCGGTTTCCTAGAATTCCTGTCTAAAAACTCAGCTGAAAGCTCAGTCCCGTCTGACAGTGAGGAAGGGAGGTCTCCCTTCACTCACCTGGCTGCCCCCTCTGCACCCACACAAGGATTTATGGACTATCACGATACACCGATCGAGGAACTGATCTGGATTAAAGCCAACCTGGGGACAAAATGTTTCCTTGCAACGCTGACCCACCTCAGTACCTGGCTGCAGATAACTCCGCTAACACAAGCGAGGGGGCAGGAACAAGCAGCCCACGGCTGTTTATTTTAGCAGCTGCGCCAGGAGTGTCCGTGAGCTGGTACGCCAGGCCTCCGCTGCAGGTACTCACCGAACACAACGTGTTTTCCATCCAACCAGTCGCATTTGGAGCACGTAATGAAAAACTGACAGCCGTTGGTGCTTGGACCACTGTTTGCCTGGGGGTCGAGAAGGGCAAAACATGAAAAGCGTACAAATTAGGACTTCCCAAAACCGACGGCAGACCCGTCTCACATGGGAAAGAGCTGCTGCTCTAGACCTGGCCTAGCTTGTTTTTAGCTTACAGCTACACAAACCAAAGGAAGCAAGATACACATCCGCAGGAGAGGACCCTGCGCTGGGACGTGGCACGCCACCAAGTCTCGTCATGCCAGTGTGCGCAAGAGCCACACCACCAACTTATTCCACTTGTACGAAGAAGGCACGTTCAGCACAAGACTGTGCTGAAATCCGGGCTTGGAGCACGCACCTGAAAAATGCTAAATTTTTTGGCAATGAGTATACTCACTGCTGCAGTATTGTCCTGGGGAAAACTGAAAGCCAGGAACCAGGGCAGTAAAAAAGAAGCCGATTTCTGCTATTGGGAAGGTTTCCTCAGAATAAAAAAAACCCAGGTGTGTGTTCTGCTGATCAGGATGCATAAGGTAACAATCCTATTGGCCCAGAGTTCACAGGAACGCTGTCACGCAGATGTGAAATTTAATTCACACCCATGTGGAACAGCCAGAGCATTTGCACTCTGCTAAGGAAACACCTCTGCAACACTGAAGTCCATTTCAATTCTTCAAAGCTCTTTTGACAACCAGGACGTTTCCCGAGGTGGGATCCCTTCTCCCACACTACAGTACGCTGTTTGCTTAGCTGTGTCACGACCCCTCTTTTTGGGTCGTGTTTTGAACTGGATGAGTAACTAATCCAAACGGTAAATGCCCAAAGCAAGTGGCTTTGAGGGCAGGGCAGCTGGAAGAGCTGGGGAAGAAGCAGCTGTGGACGGGAACATGCCGAAGCACTGGCTCCACTTGCTTTCCACCACAGAACTCAGTGCATTGTTCCTACCAGACAACATGCAATGGCTGCAGTTTTTCCTACAATGCTGAACAGGAAGCGTAGGTTATAAAAGATACCATGGTAACGCTGCTATGGCTTTGGAACTCCCAAATCTCTTTGTTTCATCCTTGCTGAGGTCAGTGTTTGATAACAGTATCAGGGAAGAAAAAACACCACTGCTTGCCACCGTATGAAAACTGTAAGCACCACGTGCTTCTGAAAGCCGATCAAACAGAGCCTGCCCCAGCACTCCCACAGGTGAAGAAAAAAAAAAAAAAAGGATGCTGCAGGATCAGGACTTTTGGGTTACTCACCACATTAACCCATGAGGAGCCGCCTGACTAGGAGTTACCAAGCAGGTCTCTCAGACCTCATATCCAGTGGTGGAGATTTCCGTGGTCGGGCAAATAATTTATACGCTCAGAAAAAGGGCACAGAGAAAGTACCAAAAGCTTTTCAGTCTGACAACGTCACTGTTTCATACTCACCATAGAGAGCAGCCCGGGAGCAGAGTGTTTCAGCTTGAAGTTTTCATCTGCAAAAGGACCCCTATATATACTGGCTACTCCAGTGCCGTCTCCCTGCGCGAGAGAGGTGCCCAGTCAGCAACTGCTACAGAACAATTTGACTTCAAAATTAAATTTAAAACCCCCAACCAAAAGGGCAGGGCTAAACGCAGCCCAAAATAGGTGCCACACTGCCATTTATATACACCAGCAGTGAACGCACCCAATGTTTCTTTTCTGAAGAGGAACAGCGACGGGTTGCTAACCACACAGTGCATCGTTTGCCATCCATACCTTGGCAGAAACCCGCGGAGATAGTACGGATGAAGTGCAAGCCTCCCAGAGTGAGATGGAGGCTATAGACTGCTTGGTATGGACCCCCCTGGACTTGGCAGGGAAAAGGGAGGGGACGTCAAAGTACAGGCTGGTGTGACAAGGAAAGCAGAAGGGGTTGTGTGGAAAAAGTCGGCTGATGGTGTGCTTACTTATTTCACCTTCCTTGCGGTGACTTTACTGGGAACAGGGAAGTGATCTCTCTGTTCGGCAAGGACAGCTTCCGTAACACGGAGTTTCTAACTTTCGCTGTACTTTCTACCAAGTCGAGACAGCTTGTCCTCACTACAAAGCCCTAGAACTCAGATCTCAAGACACTCACAAATTAAAGCAGCACGGCCCCTAACAGCTGCAGGTCGCAAGCTTCGATCGCTCGCGAGTTTATAACTTTGCAGAAGCCTGATGCAGGGGTCACCTAAGACCCGCAGCTTGTGGGCTTGCTGAAAGGCCACCCCGCTCTTTGGTCCAGCGCGGCAGAGACTCTCCTGTATGATGCCAAAAGGACTGAGCAGGGACCCTTCAGCAGGGCAGCCTTAAGGGTGCTGCAGCGAGGAACCCTTTGGGGAAAGCTGCAGAAGCAATGCAAACAGGTATCGCCGGGGCAGTCAGTTAAATTTACTGTTCTGAACGTAATTTCCCTTTCTGTGTTGATTTTCCTCCCCTTCTGCGTCGCTTCTGCCTTGCTGCAACCGGTCTCCATAACATGTATGCTCTTTATGAGGCCAAACTGAACAGGAGAATAAGATGCAAGCAATACACCATGTGCAGCTCCACATCTTCTGCTCTGCTCACCCAGCCCTTGCTTCTTTTCCTCCTATCCTCTGTCGTTTACTTAAACTGTCAGCTCTGAGACAGGACCATATACCCTATCTTAGTGCTCAGTGTGACCGTTCTTGCCCCCCAACTGGCTTTGTATTGAGGGTGATTTATAAATTACAAATACCGGTGCAATCTGTAATGCTCGTTGAGCTTCAGTGGAAGTTATAAAGCCCGCTGGGACACTTGAACAGCATCGCAGTTAGCGACTACCTGAAAACGTGGTGTGGCTGAGCCACCCGTTATGCGGGCAGCTCTCTCAGTGACGTTCACTCAACCCAATTCTATACATTTCGTATTAAAAAAGCTTTATCACCCCCTCATATTTTGAAACACTTCCAGGAATAAAATAATTTTACCGGGTCCTAGGACAGCAAAGAGACTCCGCGGTCCTCCAGCCTTCCCCATATTCCCTGCTTATCCTCAACTCAGAACACGACGACCACTGCGGGCACAAAGTCTTTTCTATTTTGAGACAATTCACTAGCAAAAAGTTAGTTTTGATTTAAACTCTCTCTTGCCCTAGACGCTTGATTCTGTACTTAGGGTCTCTCTCCACAAAGCTAGGAGAAATTTGCAGGGTTTCTTGTTTTGGGGGCGGGGAGACAGGAGAAGGGGGAAGGACAACAGGGTAAAAAAAAAAACAAAAAAAAAAAACCAAAAAACTCTGCAGGTTTGAAAAGCAGCAGCAACGCTACCCATGCTTTTTTTAGAGAGGAAATCTTTTCGCAAGGAGGTAGGTTCACCCAAGACTCCAGCTGTGTTTTCAACTACATTATAGTCTGTGGCAGTAAGACAGCAGCAACGCTACACGGAAACCTGCAGTTACCGCTGGGTACCTCAAAAGAGAGCCAGCAGATCCCATAAATCAGCACGGGCCCTTGGAAACAGTTGCGTATTTTACCACGTAGGAAAAACACAAAAGGAATGTAGAAGTACATACGTTTACAAAGTCACCTCCTTGGATCATGAAATCCTTTATTACCCTGAAGAAGTAAAACAATACTTAGTTCTCAGCAGACAGACGCCTCAGGAAGCTTCATATGTGGTAAAAAGGCGTTCTGCCTCACAGCACGACAAAATTTATCAGGGTCTGTGAATGCTACAGCCTAAGATCTACAACAAATATTAACAGCTGGCCGCTATCAGGTAACTGGGGACCCATTGCTGTTTGACCGGGGATAGCGATTAGGTGACAGACGCCGGAATACGGTCTCCAAACACCAGGAACGGGGGATCCCTCCCAGTGACCCCAGCGTGCCCATCTGGCAGCACCCCGAATCCCCCAAAGCCACAGAAAGACGGTATTAGCCGTGACCTACAAACGCCTCCCAGACCAACAATGCCTCAAGGCCGGTCCCAAAACCACACCTAGCTCAGATGGCCATTGAAGTGCCTCAACAAAAGAAGATGAATTACCTGTGGAAAGTGCTTCCTTTATAACCTATAGGGACACCATCTTTCCTGCAAGGAAGCAAAAAGGAAAACCATTGGGGACTTACTGGATATCCCAACACAAAACCCTCCCAGGGAAGGGTTGCCCTACGTGGTAGTAGCTGCCTTGATATACAGCCAGCCAACCCACCCGATGCGGCTGGGCCCTGAGCTGGCGCTATCAGAGGCCGAGGGAAAGCTCGAGCGGGCTCTGCCCGTTAAATGACCCGGCTCCCTGCAGCCTCTATCCCGTCAGCTGAACAGGATCCCACTGCATCCTGCAGCACCACCAGGTGGGATTTGCAGACAGGGCTTTTCAGAGCAACCCGAGCGCAAACAAAGTCACGCCGAAATGGGAAAGTCTGCCATCTCCGCGACGGACCGAGCCCCTCGCAATTCCATCAGAGCAGATTTCCATAACTCTTTCATTTTGTACTGGTATAGTAGGAAAAACGTCCAAGTGAGCCTTCTTCCTACTCGACCAGCCCTGTTCCTCTGAGTAGGCTACTGAAAAGGACACTAGAACATGCTTACCTGAATTCACCTGTACAAAACTGCCTGGAAAACAAAAAAAAAAAAAAAAGAGCAGAGCGTGAGCCACGGTTGAACTCCAAGGACACAGAGGGCTGCATGCAGCAAACGCGCACTGACTGTCGTGCGGGGCTTTC
>NW_009258639.1:114707-115402 GCF_000687185.1 Egretta garzetta
GGCGGGGCTTCCCCTCCTGCAGCGGGGATATCCCCGACGCAACGGGAACCTGCAGGAACTCCTCCCCGCTTCCATTTCAAAACCGACTTCTGCGCTTTCTGCAGCTGAGGAGGCCAGATATTTAACACCGAGGCTGGAAGAGACTGAACGCGGGCCAGGCACTGTGTTTCACAGAGCACAGGGTATATTCCTTTCTCCCCTGGAAGCGGGACGTCCAAGCGGTACATCCTTCAGCCGGCAGCAGAGCCCTCTAACATGACACTGAGGTGCCGCCTTTTACAAACGCACCGAGCGTATCAGGAGCTCCGCAGAGGGAGCAGCGAGGGACTGCAGTCCTTCACCGTCCAGCCAGATGGGCTGCCCCGAGGGGTCAGGACGCTGCACGGTCACAGCTCTCTGGGAACGGAGAGAGGAGCAAAGCAGATGCAGTGGTTCGTGGGGCAGGCAGTCGCTCTGCCACCAGAGGCACACGTTCCCGCGCTGGAAAAGCCTTTGCAGCCCGGGCCAGACTGAGCTGCAGGGAACGCTGGCTGCTCCTTACCTGAAGTTCTCCGCCGTTTTGGGCACAACGTCAGCGAACAGCTCGATCTTCATGCGGCCGACCTCCTGGCGAGATGGCGGCCACATCAGCCTTCCGGGCCCCACTCGCGCACACCAGCCCCCCCAGCCCCAGCACCGGGGAACTCCCACAAATT
>NW_009258639.1:115805-117758 GCF_000687185.1 Egretta garzetta
TGCGTTTTGTCTGTGGAGCCAGGCATCCCTGGAGTCCGTCCCGCGGCAGTTACTGACCCGTGACGCCAGGCGACGCCGGGCAGGTGTCAGAGGGGCTCAGGACGCTGGCGTTACCTTGGTTGTCCGGGGGTATCCTTTATTCCTTAGGGAGAGCTCCGAGCTTCCCGGAAGCAAAGCCCTTATTTCCAGGGCCAGGCTGCCGCCCTCCCTCCCTTGGTGCCCGCCCCGCCGGGGAAGCCCCTGCCTGCTCCCTCCCGGATGGCTCCTGCCACCCTGGGAAGTCCTGGGAAGCCTGGCGGGGCCGTGCTTCAGCAGGCTGCAGGGCCTGGCTTTCAAGCCTGCCTCCTCCTCGGTGTGTGCGGGCGCACCGCGGGGCAGAGGGCGGGTAGGAAATCTCCGGTGCCCGGTTTGAGGTTTTCCTGGGCTCTGGCAAGCGGCACCTGAGGAGAAGGTCTTGACCGTGCATCAGGGCGACCGTGAAAGCCATTTCGTGGGCCTTGGCTGCAGGCAAGGGCTTTCACATTGTATTGAAGAACTTCGGCATCCCGGTGTGCCGAGGAAGGAGAGTGGTCACGGGGCGTGTCGAAGACCTGCCCCGAGATGTGGACAGGACGGGGATCCCGGCCAATGCTTTTCTCCGTGTGCATTTGGCAAGTTGTCAGTGCTCCCTCTAACTCCTCTGCAGCCCAGTCAAAGCCGTAACCTTGGGCAGATTTTCCACGGTACCTGTGGCTGGGCCTGCCCTCCTGCCTCCGAAAGGCGACGAGCTTATCAGGAGTGTGTGGAAAGGCTCGCAGATGGGTCCAGTCAGCAGAAAGGCGCATCCAGGGGCCTGGAGGTGCCCTGAAACACAGGCCCTGTGAGAACAGCACACCCTGAAATACACACCGAGCTGTTTGGGGTGCCCTGAGAGGCACGCCCAGGGGTCTGGGGCAGCCAAAGGCACGGCGAGGGGTCTGAGGGTGTGCTAAAATGCACAATGCCGAGCTCGGGCAATGCTGAGACTGTGGGGCGTGGGAGGGAGTCAAAAGGCACATCCAGGGGTCTAAGGCACACTGAAAATCACATTGAGAGATGCCGTGCGCCCTGACCGTCATATTGCGGGGGGCGGGAGGACCCAACAGGCCCACGCAAGGGGTCCGGGGTGGAGGGAGAGTCGGGAGGAATGCAGGAGCTGGTGGAAGCCCTTGTGCTCCATCAAAGCCCTCTGTTGGACTTCCTGGGGCAGTGGGGCGCATGAAGGTCTCGGGGGGGTCTGAAGCATAAGCGGATGCTGTTTGTGGGCTTTGCGTGGGTTGATTTGTTGTGCGCGGCCTCTGGAACTTCTTTCTCGGGCTTTACAGAGCTGGTTGCCTGATAGCAGGTCAGGCACGGAAAATCTTCTTTCTTCCTTTGCGCGCGTCCCTCTTGTCCTTTGTTTTGTCTGCTGGGCTTAGACCTCTCCAGCTCTTTACACAATCCTGCCCCCCTTGATAGTTGCCCATGGACTTCCTGGGCTAGGTCTGCTGTCCAACTCACTTTGGATCTTGCTTTTTCTCTCCCAGCCACTGGCGACCGTGGAACCGGATCTGCTGGGGATTCTTCCTGGACATGTCCTGCTCCTTCCCCAGTGTGAATGAAGTCCCAGATCCCCCTTCCAGGGCAACACCGCCCAAGCACGGTGCTTTGGGGGGGAAGAGTTATTAAAGCGGCAGAAACCCCTCACGCATGTTTGTGGAAATTCTTTGTCCGCGCCCCTCTGCCGTCCCTTCCCACCGCTGTCCCTTCCCACGCCGGCACAGCCTCGGGCCCAGCAAGGCTGAGTGGCTGGGGACACCTCCCCTTCCCTGCCACCCCCCCCACGGCGGGGGTCTCGGGGCTGCTGGAGGGGCTGCAGGTGCCGTCCCCAGAGGGCCCTGGGACTCTCGTAGCCCGGCTGCAGCTGCCGGGCCCGGGGTGCCTGGGGGGGGCCCC
>NW_009258639.1:117813-118330 GCF_000687185.1 Egretta garzetta
GCGGCCCTGCCCGGAGCTGCGCCCTCCTGCTGGGCTGAGGGCCTGGGGCTGGGGCAGGGCGCGGGTGCCACGGAGAGCGGCCCCGCAGAGGGGCCTGCTCTGGGAGTGCCTGGGGGGGCGAGTGCGTGTGCGGGGCCCGGGACACGCTGGGAGCTGTGCTCCTTCCCTCAGCCCAGTGAAGCAAAGACATTAACTCCAGCCAAGGAGACTGTCAAGCCCGTATCCTTTATTACAGCGCTGGGGTCGCACCGGGACTTTCCTCGAGGGGCTCCCATCCAGCCACGACTTCAAAGGTCTCATATTCACAGAGGAATCCTTGCATATTCTTAGTTTTTCTGCGAAATGATTAACATAGTCCCACCTATTTCCAAGACCAATTACATATTTCAGAGGAGAGTTATTCTACGGTCTTTGCTACCGCCTAATGTCCGTTTTCAGGGACTGTAGCCACTTTGGTGGTCCTTTGCTTCATCCCGTGGTCGTATCTTCCTCTTCATCAGTTGTCTTCTGGGTGAGC
>NW_009258640.1:0-20310 GCF_000687185.1 Egretta garzetta
CCAGCGTGCCGGGCTGGATCGGTGCTGGATCCCGTCATTCTGGGATGGATTGGTGCTGGATCCCAGTGTGCCAGGCTGGATCGGTGCTGGATCCCGCTGTGCTGGGCTGGATCGGTGCCGGATCCCACTGTGCTGGGCTGGATTGGTGCTGGATCCCACCGTGCCAGGCTGGATTGGTGCCAGATCCCAGCATGTCGGGCTGGATCGGTGCCGGATCCCAGCGTGCCGGGCTGGATCGGTGCTGGATCCCACTGTGCTGGGCTGGATTGGTGCTGGATCCCACCGTGCCAGGCTGGATTGGTGCCAGATCCCAGCATGTCGGGCTGGATCGGTGCCGGATCCCAGCGTGCCGGGCTGGATCGGTGCTGGATCCCACTGTGCTGGGCTGGATTGGTGCTGGATCCCACCGTGCCAGGCTGGATTGGTGCCAGATCCCAGCATGTCGGGCTGGATCGGTGCCGGATCCCAGCGTGCCGGGCTGGATCGGTGCTGGATCCCACTGTGCTGGGCTGGATTGGTGCTGGATCCCACCGTGCCAGGCTGGATTGGTGCCAGATCCCAGCATGTCGGGCTGGATCGGTGCCGGATCCCAGCGTGCCGGGCTGGATCGGTGCTGGATCCCACTGTGCTGGGCTGGATTGGTGCTGGATCCCACCGTGCCAGGCTGGATTGGTGCCAGATCCCAGCATGTCGGGCTGGATCGGTGCCGGATCCCAGCGTGCCGGGCTGGATCGGTGCTGGATCCCACTGTGCTGGGCTGGATTGGTGCTGGATCCCACCGTGCCAGGCTGGATTGGTGCCAGATCCCAGCATGTCGGGCTGGATCGGTGCCGGATCCCAGCGTGCCGGGCTGGATCGGTGCTGGATCCCACTGTGCTGGGCTGGATTGGTGCTGGATCCCACCGTGCCAGGCTGGATTGGTGCCAGATCCCAGCATGTCGGGCTGGATCGGTGCCGGATCCCAGCGTGCCGGGCTGGATCGGTGCTGGATCCCACTGTGCTGGGCTGGATTGGTGCTGGATCCCACCGTGCCAGGCTGGATTGGTGCCAGATCCCAGCATGTCGGGCTGGATCGGTGCCGGATCCCAGCGTGCCGGGCTGGATCGGTGCTGGATCCCACTGTGCTGGGCTGGATTGGTGCTGGATCCCACCGTGCCAGGCTGGATTGGTGCCAGATCCCAGCATGTCGGGCTGGATCGGTGCCGGATCCCAGCGTGCCGGGCTGGATCGGTGCTGGATCCCACTGTGCTGGGCTGGATTGGTGCTGGATCCCACCGTGCCAGGCTGGATTGGTGCCAGATCCCAGCATGTCGGGCTGGATCGGTGCCGGATCCCAGCGTGCCGGGCTGGATCGGTGCTGGATCCCACTGTGCTGGGCTGGATTGGTGCTGGATCCCACCGTGCCAGGCTGGATTGGTGCCAGATCCCAGCATGTCGGGCTGGATCGGTGCCGGATCCCAGCGTGCCGGGCTGGATCGGTGCTGGATCCCACTGTGCTGGGCTGGATTGGTGCTGGATCCCACCGTGCCAGGCTGGATTGGTGCCAGATCCCAGCATGTCGGGCTGGATCGGTGCCGGATCCCAGCGTGCCGGGCTGGATCGGTGCTGGATCCCACTGTGCTGGGCTGGATTGGTGCTGGATCCCACCGTGCCAGGCTGGATTGGTGCCAGATCCCAGCATGTCGGGCTGGATCGGTGCCGGATCCCAGCGTGCCGGGCTGGATCGGTGCTGGATCCCACTGTGCTGGGCTGGATTGGTGCTGGATCCCACCGTGCCAGGCTGGATTGGTGCCAGATCCCAGCATGTCGGGCTGGATCGGTGCCGGATCCCAGCGTGCCGGGCTGGATCGGTGCTGGATCCCACTGTGCTGGGCTGGATTGGTGCTGGATCCCACCGTGCCAGGCTGGATTGGTGCCAGATCCCAGCATGTCGGGCTGGATCGGTGCCGGATCCCAGCGTGCCGGGCTGGATCGGTGCTGGATCCCACTGTGCTGGGCTGGATTGGTGCTGGATCCCACCGTGCCAGGCTGGATTGGTGCCAGATCCCAGCATGTCGGGCTGGATCGGTGCCGGATCCCAGCGTGCCGGGCTGGATCGGTGCTGGATCCCACTGTGCTGGGCTGGATTGGTGCTGGATCCCACCGTGCCAGGCTGGATTGGTGCCAGATCCCAGCATGTCGGGCTGGATCGGTGCCGGATCCCAGCGTGCCGGGCTGGATCGGTGCTGGATCCCACTGTGCTGGGCTGGATTGGTGCTGGATCCCACCGTGCCAGGCTGGATTGGTGCCAGATCCCAGCATGTCGGGCTGGATCGGTGCCGGATCCCAGCGTGCCGGGCTGGATCGGTGCTGGATCCCACTGTGCTGGGCTGGATTGGTGCTGGATCCCACCGTGCCAGGCTGGATTGGTGCCAGATCCCAGCATGTCGGGCTGGATCGGTGCCGGATCCCAGCGTGCCGGGCTGGATCGGTGCTGGATCCCACTGTGCTGGGCTGGATTGGTGCTGGATCCCACCGTGCCAGGCTGGATTGGTGCCAGATCCCAGCATGTCGGGCTGGATCGGTGCCGGATCCCAGCGTGCCGGGCTGGATCGGTGCTGGATCCCACTGTGCTGGGCTGGATTGGTGCTGGATCCCACCGTGCCAGGCTGGATTGGTGCCAGATCCCAGCATGTCGGGCTGGATCGGTGCCGGATCCCAGCGTGCCGGGCTGGATCGGTGCTGGATCCCACTGTGCTGGGCTGGATTGGTGCTGGATCCCACCGTGCCAGGCTGGATTGGTGCCAGATCCCAGCATGTCGGGCTGGATCGGTGCCGGATCCCAGCGTGCCGGGCTGGATCGGTGCTGGATCCCACTGTGCTGGGCTGGATTGGTGCTGGATCCCACCGTGCCAGGCTGGATTGGTGCCAGATCCCAGCATGTCGGGCTGGATCGGTGCCGGATCCCAGCGTGCCGGGCTGGATCGGTGCTGGATCCCACTGTGCTGGGCTGGATTGGTGCTGGATCCCACCGTGCCAGGCTGGATTGGTGCCAGATCCCAGCATGTCGGGCTGGATCGGTGCCGGATCCCAGCGTGCCGGGCTGGATCGGTGCTGGATCCCACTGTGCTGGGCTGGATTGGTGCTGGATCCCACCGTGCCAGGCTGGATTGGTGCCAGATCCCAGCATGTCGGGCTGGATCGGTGCCGGATCCCAGCGTGCCGGGCTGGATCGGTGCTGGATCCCACTGTGCTGGGCTGGATTGGTGCTGGATCCCACCGTGCCAGGCTGGATTGGTGCCAGATCCCAGCATGTCGGGCTGGATCGGTGCCGGATCCCAGCGTGCCGGGCTGGATCGGTGCTGGATCCCACTGTGCTGGGCTGGATTGGTGCTGGATCCCACCGTGCCAGGCTGGATTGGTGCCAGATCCCAGCATGTCGGGCTGGATCGGTGCCGGATCCCAGCGTGCCGGGCTGGATCGGTGCTGGATCCCACTGTGCTGGGCTGGATTGGTGCTGGATCCCACCGTGCCAGGCTGGATTGGTGCCAGATCCCAGCATGTCGGGCTGGATCGGTGCCGGATCCCAGCGTGCCGGGCTGGATCGGTGCTGGATCCCACTGTGCTGGGCTGGATTGGTGCTGGATCCCACCGTGCCAGGCTGGATTGGTGCCAGATCCCAGCATGTCGGGCTGGATCGGTGCCGGATCCCAGCGTGCCGGGCTGGATCGGTGCTGGATCCCACTGTGCTGGGCTGGATTGGTGCTGGATCCCACCGTGCCAGGCTGGATTGGTGCCAGATCCCAGCATGTCGGGCTGGATCGGTGCCGGATCCCAGCGTGCCGGGCTGGATCGGTGCTGGATCCCACTGTGCTGGGCTGGATTGGTGCTGGATCCCACCGTGCCAGGCTGGATTGGTGCCAGATCCCAGCATGTCGGGCTGGATCGGTGCCGGATCCCAGCGTGCCGGGCTGGATCGGTGCTGGATCCCACTGTGCTGGGCTGGATTGGTGCTGGATCCCACCGTGCCAGGCTGGATTGGTGCCAGATCCCAGCATGTCGGGCTGGATCGGTGCCGGATCCCAGCGTGCCGGGCTGGATCGGTGCTGGATCCCACTGTGCTGGGCTGGATTGGTGCTGGATCCCACCGTGCCAGGCTGGATTGGTGCCAGATCCCAGCATGTCGGGCTGGATCGGTGCCGGATCCCAGCGTGCCGGGCTGGATCGGTGCTGGATCCCACTGTGCTGGGCTGGATTGGTGCTGGATCCCACCGTGCCAGGCTGGATTGGTGCCAGATCCCAGCATGTCGGGCTGGATCGGTGCCGGATCCCAGCGTGCCGGGCTGGATCGGTGCTGGATCCCACTGTGCTGGGCTGGATTGGTGCTGGATCCCACCGTGCCAGGCTGGATTGGTGCCAGATCCCAGCATGTCGGGCTGGATCGGTGCCGGATCCCAGCGTGCCGGGCTGGATCGGTGCTGGATCCCACTGTGCTGGGCTGGATTGGTGCTGGATCCCACCGTGCCAGGCTGGATTGGTGCCAGATCCCAGCATGTCGGGCTGGATCGGTGCCGGATCCCAGCGTGCCGGGCTGGATCGGTGCTGGATCCCACTGTGCTGGGCTGGATTGGTGCTGGATCCCACCGTGCCAGGCTGGATTGGTGCCAGATCCCAGCATGTCGGGCTGGATCGGTGCCGGATCCCAGCGTGCCGGGCTGGATCGGTGCTGGATCCCACTGTGCTGGGCTGGATTGGTGCTGGATCCCACCGTGCCAGGCTGGATTGGTGCCAGATCCCAGCATGTCGGGCTGGATCGGTGCCGGATCCCAGCGTGCCGGGCTGGATCGGTGCTGGATCCCACTGTGCTGGGCTGGATTGGTGCTGGATCCCACCGTGCCAGGCTGGATTGGTGCCAGATCCCAGCATGTCGGGCTGGATCGGTGCCGGATCCCAGCGTGCCGGGCTGGATCGGTGCTGGATCCCACTGTGCTGGGCTGGATTGGTGCTGGATCCCACCGTGCCAGGCTGGATTGGTGCCAGATCCCAGCATGTCGGGCTGGATCGGTGCCGGATCCCAGCGTGCCGGGCTGGATCGGTGCTGGATCCCACTGTGCTGGGCTGGATTGGTGCTGGATCCCACCGTGCCAGGCTGGATTGGTGCCAGATCCCAGCATGTCGGGCTGGATCGGTGCCGGATCCCAGCGTGCCGGGCTGGATCGGTGCTGGATCCCACTGTGCTGGGCTGGATTGGTGCTGGATCCCACCGTGCCAGGCTGGATTGGTGCCAGATCCCAGCATGTCGGGCTGGATCGGTGCCGGATCCCAGCGTGCCGGGCTGGATCGGTGCTGGATCCCACTGTGCTGGGCTGGATTGGTGCTGGATCCCACCGTGCCAGGCTGGATTGGTGCCAGATCCCAGCATGTCGGGCTGGATCGGTGCCGGATCCCAGCGTGCCGGGCTGGATCGGTGCTGGATCCCACTGTGCTGGGCTGGATTGGTGCTGGATCCCACCGTGCCAGGCTGGATTGGTGCCAGATCCCAGCATGTCGGGCTGGATCGGTGCCGGATCCCAGCGTGCCGGGCTGGATCGGTGCTGGATCCCACTGTGCTGGGCTGGATTGGTGCTGGATCCCACCGTGCCAGGCTGGATTGGTGCCAGATCCCAGCATGTCGGGCTGGATCGGTGCCGGATCCCAGCGTGCCGGGCTGGATCGGTGCTGGATCCCACTGTGCTGGGCTGGATTGGTGCTGGATCCCACCGTGCCAGGCTGGATTGGTGCCAGATCCCAGCATGTCGGGCTGGATCGGTGCCGGATCCCAGCGTGCCGGGCTGGATCGGTGCTGGATCCCACTGTGCTGGGCTGGATTGGTGCTGGATCCCACCGTGCCAGGCTGGATTGGTGCCAGATCCCAGCATGTCGGGCTGGATCGGTGCCGGATCCCAGCGTGCCGGGCTGGATCGGTGCTGGATCCCACTGTGCTGGGCTGGATTGGTGCTGGATCCCACCGTGCCAGGCTGGATTGGTGCCAGATCCCAGCATGTCGGGCTGGATCGGTGCCGGATCCCAGCGTGCCGGGCTGGATCGGTGCTGGATCCCACTGTGCTGGGCTGGATTGGTGCTGGATCCCACCGTGCCAGGCTGGATTGGTGCCAGATCCCAGCATGTCGGGCTGGATCGGTGCCGGATCCCAGCGTGCCGGGCTGGATCGGTGCTGGATCCCACTGTGCTGGGCTGGATTGGTGCTGGATCCCACCGTGCCAGGCTGGATTGGTGCCAGATCCCAGCATGTCGGGCTGGATCGGTGCCGGATCCCAGCGTGCCGGGCTGGATCGGTGCTGGATCCCACTGTGCTGGGCTGGATTGGTGCTGGATCCCACCGTGCCAGGCTGGATTGGTGCCAGATCCCAGCATGTCGGGCTGGATCGGTGCCGGATCCCAGCGTGCCGGGCTGGATCGGTGCTGGATCCCACTGTGCTGGGCTGGATTGGTGCTGGATCCCACCGTGCCAGGCTGGATTGGTGCCAGATCCCAGCATGTCGGGCTGGATCGGTGCCGGATCCCAGCGTGCCGGGCTGGATCGGTGCTGGATCCCACTGTGCTGGGCTGGATTGGTGCTGGATCCCACCGTGCCAGGCTGGATTGGTGCCAGATCCCAGCATGTCGGGCTGGATCGGTGCCGGATCCCAGCGTGCCGGGCTGGATCGGTGCTGGATCCCACTGTGCTGGGCTGGATTGGTGCTGGATCCCACCGTGCCAGGCTGGATTGGTGCCAGATCCCAGCATGTCGGGCTGGATCGGTGCCGGATCCCAGCGTGCCGGGCTGGATCGGTGCTGGATCCCACTGTGCTGGGCTGGATTGGTGCTGGATCCCACCGTGCCAGGCTGGATTGGTGCCAGATCCCAGCATGTCGGGCTGGATCGGTGCCGGATCCCAGCGTGCCGGGCTGGATCGGTGCTGGATCCCACTGTGCTGGGCTGGATTGGTGCTGGATCCCACCGTGCCAGGCTGGATTGGTGCCAGATCCCAGCATGTCGGGCTGGATCGGTGCCGGATCCCAGCGTGCCGGGCTGGATCGGTGCTGGATCCCACTGTGCTGGGCTGGATTGGTGCTGGATCCCACCGTGCCAGGCTGGATTGGTGCCAGATCCCAGCATGTCGGGCTGGATCGGTGCCGGATCCCAGCGTGCCGGGCTGGATCGGTGCTGGATCCCACTGTGCTGGGCTGGATTGGTGCTGGATCCCACCGTGCCAGGCTGGATTGGTGCCAGATCCCAGCATGTCGGGCTGGATCGGTGCCGGATCCCAGCGTGCCGGGCTGGATCGGTGCTGGATCCCACTGTGCTGGGCTGGATTGGTGCTGGATCCCACCGTGCCAGGCTGGATTGGTGCCAGATCCCAGCATGTCGGGCTGGATCGGTGCCGGATCCCAGCGTGCCGGGCTGGATCGGTGCTGGATCCCACTGTGCTGGGCTGGATTGGTGCTGGATCCCACCGTGCCAGGCTGGATTGGTGCCAGATCCCAGCATGTCGGGCTGGATCGGTGCCGGATCCCAGCGTGCCGGGCTGGATCGGTGCTGGATCCCACTGTGCTGGGCTGGATTGGTGCTGGATCCCACCGTGCCAGGCTGGATTGGTGCCAGATCCCAGCATGTCGGGCTGGATCGGTGCCGGATCCCAGCGTGCCGGGCTGGATCGGTGCTGGATCCCACTGTGCTGGGCTGGATTGGTGCTGGATCCCACCGTGCCAGGCTGGATTGGTGCCAGATCCCAGCATGTCGGGCTGGATCGGTGCCGGATCCCAGCGTGCCGGGCTGGATCGGTGCTGGATCCCACTGTGCTGGGCTGGATTGGTGCTGGATCCCACCGTGCCAGGCTGGATTGGTGCCAGATCCCAGCATGTCGGGCTGGATCGGTGCCGGATCCCAGCGTGCCGGGCTGGATCGGTGCTGGATCCCACTGTGCTGGGCTGGATTGGTGCTGGATCCCACCGTGCCAGGCTGGATTGGTGCCAGATCCCAGCATGTCGGGCTGGATCGGTGCCGGATCCCAGCGTGCCGGGCTGGATCGGTGCTGGATCCCACTGTGCTGGGCTGGATTGGTGCTGGATCCCACCGTGCCAGGCTGGATTGGTGCCAGATCCCAGCATGTCGGGCTGGATCGGTGCCGGATCCCAGCGTGCCGGGCTGGATCGGTGCTGGATCCCACTGTGCTGGGCTGGATTGGTGCTGGATCCCACCGTGCCAGGCTGGATTGGTGCCAGATCCCAGCATGTCGGGCTGGATCGGTGCCGGATCCCAGCGTGCCGGGCTGGATCGGTGCTGGATCCCACTGTGCTGGGCTGGATTGGTGCTGGATCCCACCGTGCCAGGCTGGATTGGTGCCAGATCCCAGCATGTCGGGCTGGATCGGTGCCGGATCCCAGCGTGCCGGGCTGGATCGGTGCTGGATCCCACTGTGCTGGGCTGGATTGGTGCTGGATCCCACCGTGCCAGGCTGGATTGGTGCCAGATCCCAGCATGTCGGGCTGGATCGGTGCCGGATCCCAGCGTGCCGGGCTGGATCGGTGCTGGATCCCACTGTGCTGGGCTGGATTGGTGCTGGATCCCACCGTGCCAGGCTGGATTGGTGCCAGATCCCAGCATGTCGGGCTGGATCGGTGCCGGATCCCAGCGTGCCGGGCTGGATCGGTGCTGGATCCCACTGTGCTGGGCTGGATTGGTGCTGGATCCCACCGTGCCAGGCTGGATTGGTGCCAGATCCCAGCATGTCGGGCTGGATCGGTGCCGGATCCCAGCGTGCCGGGCTGGATCGGTGCTGGATCCCACTGTGCTGGGCTGGATTGGTGCTGGATCCCACCGTGCCAGGCTGGATTGGTGCCAGATCCCAGCATGTCGGGCTGGATCGGTGCCGGATCCCAGCGTGCCGGGCTGGATCGGTGCTGGATCCCACTGTGCTGGGCTGGATTGGTGCTGGATCCCACCGTGCCAGGCTGGATTGGTGCCAGATCCCAGCATGTCGGGCTGGATCGGTGCCGGATCCCAGCGTGCCGGGCTGGATCGGTGCTGGATCCCACTGTGCTGGGCTGGATTGGTGCTGGATCCCACCGTGCCAGGCTGGATTGGTGCCAGATCCCAGCATGTCGGGCTGGATCGGTGCCGGATCCCAGCGTGCCGGGCTGGATCGGTGCTGGATCCCACTGTGCTGGGCTGGATTGGTGCTGGATCCCACCGTGCCAGGCTGGATTGGTGCCAGATCCCAGCATGTCGGGCTGGATCGGTGCCGGATCCCAGCGTGCCGGGCTGGATCGGTGCTGGATCCCACTGTGCTGGGCTGGATTGGTGCTGGATCCCACCGTGCCAGGCTGGATTGGTGCCAGATCCCAGCATGTCGGGCTGGATCGGTGCCGGATCCCAGCGTGCCGGGCTGGATCGGTGCTGGATCCCACTGTGCTGGGCTGGATTGGTGCTGGATCCCACCGTGCCAGGCTGGATTGGTGCCAGATCCCAGCATGTCGGGCTGGATCGGTGCCGGATCCCAGCGTGCCGGGCTGGATCGGTGCTGGATCCCACTGTGCTGGGCTGGATTGGTGCTGGATCCCACCGTGCCAGGCTGGATTGGTGCCAGATCCCAGCATGTCGGGCTGGATCGGTGCCGGATCCCAGCGTGCCGGGCTGGATCGGTGCTGGATCCCACTGTGCTGGGCTGGATTGGTGCTGGATCCCACCGTGCCAGGCTGGATTGGTGCCAGATCCCAGCATGTCGGGCTGGATCGGTGCCGGATCCCAGCGTGCCGGGCTGGATCGGTGCTGGATCCCACTGTGCTGGGCTGGATTGGTGCTGGATCCCACCGTGCCAGGCTGGATTGGTGCCAGATCCCAGCATGTCGGGCTGGATCGGTGCCGGATCCCAGCGTGCCGGGCTGGATCGGTGCTGGATCCCACTGTGCTGGGCTGGATTGGTGCTGGATCCCACCGTGCCAGGCTGGATTGGTGCCAGATCCCAGCATGTCGGGCTGGATCGGTGCCGGATCCCAGCGTGCCGGGCTGGATCGGTGCTGGATCCCACTGTGCTGGGCTGGATTGGTGCTGGATCCCACCGTGCCAGGCTGGATTGGTGCCAGATCCCAGCATGTCGGGCTGGATCGGTGCCGGATCCCAGCGTGCCGGGCTGGATCGGTGCTGGATCCCACTGTGCTGGGCTGGATTGGTGCTGGATCCCACCGTGCCAGGCTGGATTGGTGCCAGATCCCAGCATGTCGGGCTGGATCGGTGCCGGATCCCAGCGTGCCGGGCTGGATCGGTGCTGGATCCCACTGTGCTGGGCTGGATTGGTGCTGGATCCCACCGTGCCAGGCTGGATTGGTGCCAGATCCCAGCATGTCGGGCTGGATCGGTGCCGGATCCCAGCGTGCCGGGCTGGATCGGTGCTGGATCCCACTGTGCTGGGCTGGATTGGTGCTGGATCCCACCGTGCCAGGCTGGATTGGTGCCAGATCCCAGCATGTCGGGCTGGATCGGTGCCGGATCCCAGCGTGCCGGGCTGGATCGGTGCTGGATCCCACTGTGCTGGGCTGGATTGGTGCTGGATCCCACCGTGCCAGGCTGGATTGGTGCCAGATCCCAGCATGTCGGGCTGGATCGGTGCCGGATCCCAGCGTGCCGGGCTGGATCGGTGCTGGATCCCACTGTGCTGGGCTGGATTGGTGCTGGATCCCACCGTGCCAGGCTGGATTGGTGCCAGATCCCAGCATGTCGGGCTGGATCGGTGCCGGATCCCAGCGTGCCGGGCTGGATCGGTGCTGGATCCCACTGTGCTGGGCTGGATTGGTGCTGGATCCCACCGTGCCAGGCTGGATTGGTGCCAGATCCCAGCATGTCGGGCTGGATCGGTGCCGGATCCCAGCGTGCCGGGCTGGATCGGTGCTGGATCCCACTGTGCTGGGCTGGATTGGTGCTGGATCCCACCGTGCCAGGCTGGATTGGTGCCAGATCCCAGCATGTCGGGCTGGATCGGTGCCGGATCCCAGCGTGCCGGGCTGGATCGGTGCTGGATCCCACTGTGCTGGGCTGGATTGGTGCTGGATCCCACCGTGCCAGGCTGGATTGGTGCCAGATCCCAGCATGTCGGGCTGGATCGGTGCCGGATCCCAGCGTGCCGGGCTGGATCGGTGCTGGATCCCACTGTGCTGGGCTGGATTGGTGCTGGATCCCACCGTGCCAGGCTGGATTGGTGCCAGATCCCAGCATGTCGGGCTGGATCGGTGCCGGATCCCAGCGTGCCGGGCTGGATCGGTGCTGGATCCCACTGTGCTGGGCTGGATTGGTGCTGGATCCCACCGTGCCAGGCTGGATTGGTGCCAGATCCCAGCATGTCGGGCTGGATCGGTGCCGGATCCCAGCGTGCCGGGCTGGATCGGTGCTGGATCCCACTGTGCTGGGCTGGATTGGTGCTGGATCCCACCGTGCCAGGCTGGATTGGTGCCAGATCCCAGCATGTCGGGCTGGATCGGTGCCGGATCCCAGCGTGCCGGGCTGGATCGGTGCTGGATCCCACTGTGCTGGGCTGGATTGGTGCTGGATCCCACCGTGCCAGGCTGGATTGGTGCCAGATCCCAGCATGTCGGGCTGGATCGGTGCCGGATCCCAGCGTGCCGGGCTGGATCGGTGCTGGATCCCACTGTGCTGGGCTGGATTGGTGCTGGATCCCACCGTGCCAGGCTGGATTGGTGCCAGATCCCAGCATGTCGGGCTGGATCGGTGCCGGATCCCAGCGTGCCGGGCTGGATCGGTGCTGGATCCCACTGTGCTGGGCTGGATTGGTGCTGGATCCCACCGTGCCAGGCTGGATTGGTGCCAGATCCCAGCATGTCGGGCTGGATCGGTGCCGGATCCCAGCGTGCCGGGCTGGATCGGTGCTGGATCCCACTGTGCTGGGCTGGATTGGTGCTGGATCCCACCGTGCCAGGCTGGATTGGTGCCAGATCCCAGCATGTCGGGCTGGATCGGTGCCGGATCCCAGCGTGCCGGGCTGGATCGGTGCTGGATCCCACTGTGCTGGGCTGGATTGGTGCTGGATCCCACCGTGCCAGGCTGGATTGGTGCCAGATCCCAGCATGTCGGGCTGGATCGGTGCCGGATCCCAGCGTGCCGGGCTGGATCGGTGCTGGATCCCACTGTGCTGGGCTGGATTGGTGCTGGATCCCACCGTGCCAGGCTGGATTGGTGCCAGATCCCAGCATGTCGGGCTGGATCGGTGCCGGATCCCAGCGTGCCGGGCTGGATCGGTGCTGGATCCCACTGTGCTGGGCTGGATTGGTGCTGGATCCCACCGTGCCAGGCTGGATTGGTGCCAGATCCCAGCATGTCGGGCTGGATCGGTGCCGGATCCCAGCGTGCCGGGCTGGATCGGTGCTGGATCCCACTGTGCTGGGCTGGATTGGTGCTGGATCCCACCGTGCCAGGCTGGATTGGTGCCAGATCCCAGCATGTCGGGCTGGATCGGTGCCGGATCCCAGCGTGCCGGGCTGGATCGGTGCTGGATCCCACTGTGCTGGGCTGGATTGGTGCTGGATCCCACCGTGCCAGGCTGGATTGGTGCCAGATCCCAGCATGTCGGGCTGGATCGGTGCCGGATCCCAGCGTGCCGGGCTGGATCGGTGCTGGATCCCACTGTGCTGGGCTGGATTGGTGCTGGATCCCACCGTGCCAGGCTGGATTGGTGCCAGATCCCAGCATGTCGGGCTGGATCGGTGCCGGATCCCAGCGTGCCGGGCTGGATCGGTGCTGGATCCCACTGTGCTGGGCTGGATTGGTGCTGGATCCCACCGTGCCAGGCTGGATTGGTGCCAGATCCCAGCATGTCGGGCTGGATCGGTGCCGGATCCCAGCGTGCCGGGCTGGATCGGTGCTGGATCCCACTGTGCTGGGCTGGATTGGTGCTGGATCCCACCGTGCCAGGCTGGATTGGTGCCAGATCCCAGCATGTCGGGCTGGATCGGTGCCGGATCCCAGCGTGCCGGGCTGGATCGGTGCTGGATCCCACTGTGCTGGGCTGGATTGGTGCTGGATCCCACCGTGCCAGGCTGGATTGGTGCCAGATCCCAGCATGTCGGGCTGGATCGGTGCCGGATCCCAGCGTGCCGGGCTGGATCGGTGCTGGATCCCACTGTGCTGGGCTGGATTGGTGCTGGATCCCACCGTGCCAGGCTGGATTGGTGCCAGATCCCAGCATGTCGGGCTGGATCGGTGCCGGATCCCAGCGTGCCGGGCTGGATCGGTGCTGGATCCCACTGTGCTGGGCTGGATTGGTGCTGGATCCCACCGTGCCAGGCTGGATTGGTGCCAGATCCCAGCATGTCGGGCTGGATCGGTGCCGGATCCCAGCGTGCCGGGCTGGATCGGTGCTGGATCCCACTGTGCTGGGCTGGATTGGTGCTGGATCCCACCGTGCCAGGCTGGATTGGTGCCAGATCCCAGCATGTCGGGCTGGATCGGTGCCGGATCCCAGCGTGCCGGGCTGGATCGGTGCTGGATCCCACTGTGCTGGGCTGGATTGGTGCTGGATCCCACCGTGCCAGGCTGGATTGGTGCCAGATCCCAGCATGTCGGGCTGGATCGGTGCCGGATCCCAGCGTGCCGGGCTGGATCGGTGCTGGATCCCACTGTGCTGGGCTGGATTGGTGCTGGATCCCACCGTGCCAGGCTGGATTGGTGCCAGATCCCAGCATGTCGGGCTGGATCGGTGCCGGATCCCAGCGTGCCGGGCTGGATCGGTGCTGGATCCCACTGTGCTGGGCTGGATTGGTGCTGGATCCCACCGTGCCAGGCTGGATTGGTGCCAGATCCCAGCATGTCGGGCTGGATCGGTGCCGGATCCCAGCGTGCCGGGCTGGATCGGTGCTGGATCCCACTGTGCTGGGCTGGATTGGTGCTGGATCCCACCGTGCCAGGCTGGATTGGTGCCAGATCCCAGCATGTCGGGCTGGATCGGTGCCGGATCCCAGCGTGCCGGGCTGGATCGGTGCTGGATCCCACTGTGCTGGGCTGGATTGGTGCTGGATCCCACCGTGCCAGGCTGGATTGGTGCCAGATCCCAGCATGTCGGGCTGGATCGGTGCCGGATCCCAGCGTGCCGGGCTGGATCGGTGCTGGATCCCACTGTGCTGGGCTGGATTGGTGCTGGATCCCACCGTGCCAGGCTGGATTGGTGCCAGATCCCAGCATGTCGGGCTGGATCGGTGCCGGATCCCAGCGTGCCGGGCTGGATCGGTGCTGGATCCCACTGTGCTGGGCTGGATTGGTGCTGGATCCCACCGTGCCAGGCTGGATTGGTGCCAGATCCCAGCATGTCGGGCTGGATCGGTGCCGGATCCCAGCGTGCCGGGCTGGATCGGTGCTGGATCCCACTGTGCTGGGCTGGATTGGTGCTGGATCCCACCGTGCCAGGCTGGATTGGTGCCAGATCCCAGCATGTCGGGCTGGATCGGTGCCGGATCCCAGCGTGCCGGGCTGGATCGGTGCTGGATCCCACTGTGCTGGGCTGGATTGGTGCTGGATCCCACCGTGCCAGGCTGGATTGGTGCCAGATCCCAGCATGTCGGGCTGGATCGGTGCCGGATCCCAGCGTGCCGGGCTGGATCGGTGCTGGATCCCACTGTGCTGGGCTGGATTGGTGCTGGATCCCACCGTGCCAGGCTGGATTGGTGCCAGATCCCAGCATGTCGGGCTGGATCGGTGCCGGATCCCAGCGTGCCGGGCTGGATCGGTGCTGGATCCCACTGTGCTGGGCTGGATTGGTGCTGGATCCCACCGTGCCAGGCTGGATTGGTGCCAGATCCCAGCATGTCGGGCTGGATCGGTGCCGGATCCCAGCGTGCCGGGCTGGATCGGTGCTGGATCCCACTGTGCTGGGCTGGATTGGTGCTGGATCCCACCGTGCCAGGCTGGATTGGTGCCAGATCCCAGCATGTCGGGCTGGATCGGTGCCGGATCCCAGCGTGCCGGGCTGGATCGGTGCTGGATCCCACTGTGCTGGGCTGGATTGGTGCTGGATCCCACCGTGCCAGGCTGGATTGGTGCCAGATCCCAGCATGTCGGGCTGGATCGGTGCCGGATCCCAGCGTGCCGGGCTGGATCGGTGCTGGATCCCACTGTGCTGGGCTGGATTGGTGCTGGATCCCACCGTGCCAGGCTGGATTGGTGCCAGATCCCAGCATGTCGGGCTGGATCGGTGCCGGATCCCAGCGTGCCGGGCTGGATCGGTGCTGGATCCCACTGTGCTGGGCTGGATTGGTGCTGGATCCCACCGTGCCAGGCTGGATTGGTGCCAGATCCCAGCATGTCGGGCTGGATCGGTGCCGGATCCCAGCGTGCCGGGCTGGATCGGTGCTGGATCCCACTGTGCTGGGCTGGATTGGTGCTGGATCCCACCGTGCCAGGCTGGATTGGTGCCAGATCCCAGCATGTCGGGCTGGATCGGTGCCGGATCCCAGCGTGCCGGGCTGGATCGGTGCTGGATCCCACTGTGCTGGGCTGGATTGGTGCTGGATCCCACCGTGCCAGGCTGGATTGGTGCCAGATCCCAGCATGTCGGGCTGGATCGGTGCCGGATCCCAGCGTGCCGGGCTGGATCGGTGCTGGATCCCACTGTGCTGGGCTGGATTGGTGCTGGATCCCACCGTGCCAGGCTGGATTGGTGCCAGATCCCAGCATGTCGGGCTGGATCGGTGCCGGATCCCAGCGTGCCGGGCTGGATCGGTGCTGGATCCCACTGTGCTGGGCTGGATTGGTGCTGGATCCCACCGTGCCAGGCTGGATTGGTGCCAGATCCCAGCATGTCGGGCTGGATCGGTGCCGGATCCCAGCGTGCCGGGCTGGATCGGTGCTGGATCCCACTGTGCTGGGCTGGATTGGTGCTGGATCCCACCGTGCCAGGCTGGATTGGTGCCAGATCCCAGCATGTCGGGCTGGATCGGTGCCGGATCCCAGCGTGCCGGGCTGGATCGGTGCTGGATCCCACTGTGCTGGGCTGGATTGGTGCTGGATCCCACCGTGCCAGGCTGGATTGGTGCCAGATCCCAGCATGTCGGGCTGGATCGGTGCCGGATCCCAGCGTGCCGGGCTGGATCGGTGCTGGATCCCACTGTGCTGGGCTGGATTGGTGCTGGATCCCACCGTGCCAGGCTGGATTGGTGCCAGATCCCAGCATGTCGGGCTGGATCGGTGCCGGATCCCAGCGTGCCGGGCTGGATCGGTGCTGGATCCCACTGTGCTGGGCTGGATTGGTGCTGGATCCCACCGTGCCAGGCTGGATTGGTGCCAGATCCCAGCATGTCGGGCTGGATCGGTGCCGGATCCCAGCGTGCCGGGCTGGATCGGTGCTGGATCCCACTGTGCTGGGCTGGATTGGTGCTGGATCCCACCGTGCCAGGCTGGATTGGTGCCAGATCCCAGCATGTCGGGCTGGATCGGTGCCGGATCCCAGCGTGCCGGGCTGGATCGGTGCTGGATCCCACTGTGCTGGGCTGGATTGGTGCTGGATCCCACCGTGCCAGGCTGGATTGGTGCCAGATCCCAGCATGTCGGGCTGGATCGGTGCCGGATCCCAGCGTGCCGGGCTGGATCGGTGCTGGATCCCACTGTGCTGGGCTGGATTGGTGCTGGATCCCACCGTGCCAGGCTGGATTGGTGCCAGATCCCAGCATGTCGGGCTGGATCGGTGCCGGATCCCAGCGTGCCGGGCTGGATCGGTGCTGGATCCCACTGTGCTGGGCTGGATTGGTGCTGGATCCCACCGTGCCAGGCTGGATTGGTGCCAGATCCCAGCATGTCGGGCTGGATCGGTGCCGGATCCCAGCGTGCCGGGCTGGATCGGTGCTGGATCCCACTGTGCTGGGCTGGATTGGTGCTGGATCCCACCGTGCCAGGCTGGATTGGTGCCAGATCCCAGCATGTCGGGCTGGATCGGTGCCGGATCCCAGCGTGCCGGGCTGGATCGGTGCTGGATCCCACTGTGCTGGGCTGGATTGGTGCTGGATCCCACCGTGCCAGGCTGGATTGGTGCCAGATCCCAGCATGTCGGGCTGGATCGGTGCCGGATCCCAGCGTGCCGGGCTGGATCGGTGCTGGATCCCACTGTGCTGGGCTGGATTGGTGCTGGATCCCACCGTGCCAGGCTGGATTGGTGCCAGATCCCAGCATGTCGGGCTGGATCGGTGCCGGATCCCAGCGTGCCGGGCTGGATCGGTGCTGGATCCCACTGTGCTGGGCTGGATTGGTGCTGGATCCCACCGTGCCAGGCTGGATTGGTGCCAGATCCCAGCATGTCGGGCTGGATCGGTGCCGGATCCCAGCGTGCCGGGCTGGATCGGTGCTGGATCCCACTGTGCTGGGCTGGATTGGTGCTGGATCCCACCGTGCCAGGCTGGATTGGTGCCAGATCCCAGCATGTCGGGCTGGATCGGTGCCGGATCCCAGCGTGCCGGGCTGGATCGGTGCTGGATCCCACTGTGCTGGGCTGGATTGGTGCTGGATCCCACCGTGCCAGGCTGGATTGGTGCCAGATCCCAGCATGTCGGGCTGGATCGGTGCCGGATCCCAGCGTGCCGGGCTGGATCGGTGCTGGATCCCACTGTGCTGGGCTGGATTGGTGCTGGATCCCACCGTGCCAGGCTGGATTGGTGCCAGATCCCAGCATGTCGGGCTGGATCGGTGCCGGATCCCAGCGTGCCGGGCTGGATCGGTGCTGGATCCCACTGTGCTGGGCTGGATTGGTGCTGGATCCCACCGTGCCAGGCTGGATTGGTGCCAGATCCCAGCATGTCGGGCTGGATCGGTGCCGGATCCCAGCGTGCCGGGCTGGATCGGTGCTGGATCCCACTGTGCTGGGCTGGATTGGTGCTGGATCCCACCGTGCCAGGCTGGATTGGTGCCAGATCCCAGCATGTCGGGCTGGATCGGTGCCGGATCCCAGCGTGCCGGGCTGGATCGGTGCTGGATCCCACTGTGCTGGGCTGGATTGGTGCTGGATCCCACCGTGCCAGGCTGGATTGGTGCCAGATCCCAGCATGTCGGGCTGGATCGGTGCCGGATCCCAGCGTGCCGGGCTGGATCGGTGCTGGATCCCACTGTGCTGGGCTGGATTGGTGCTGGATCCCACCGTGCCAGGCTGGATTGGTGCCAGATCCCAGCATGTCGGGCTGGATCGGTGCCGGATCCCAGCGTGCCGGGCTGGATCGGTGCTGGATCCCACTGTGCTGGGCTGGATTGGTGCTGGATCCCACCGTGCCAGGCTGGATTGGTGCCAGATCCCAGCATGTCGGGCTGGATCGGTGCCGGATCCCAGCGTGCCGGGCTGGATCGGTGCTGGATCCCACTGTGCTGGGCTGGATTGGTGCTGGATCCCACCGTGCCAGGCTGGATTGGTGCCAGATCCCAGCATGTCGGGCTGGATCGGTGCCGGATCCCAGCGTGCCGGGCTGGATCGGTGCTGGATCCCACTGTGCTGGGCTGGATTGGTGCTGGATCCCACCGTGCCAGGCTGGATTGGTGCCAGATCCCAGCATGTCGGGCTGGATCGGTGCCGGATCCCAGCGTGCCGGGCTGGATCGGTGCTGGATCCCACTGTGCTGGGCTGGATTGGTGCTGGATCCCACCGTGCCAGGCTGGATTGGTGCCAGATCCCAGCATGTCGGGCTGGATCGGTGCCGGATCCCAGCGTGCCGGGCTGGATCGGTGCTGGATCCCACTGTGCTGGGCTGGATTGGTGCTGGATCCCACCGTGCCAGGCTGGATTGGTGCCAGATCCCAGCATGTCGGGCTGGATCGGTGCCGGATCCCAGCGTGCCGGGCTGGATCGGTGCTGGATCCCACTGTGCTGGGCTGGATTGGTGCTGGATCCCACCGTGCCAGGCTGGATTGGTGCCAGATCCCAGCATGTCGGGCTGGATCGGTGCCGGATCCCAGCGTGCCGGGCTGGATCGGTGCTGGATCCCACTGTGCTGGGCTGGATTGGTGCTGGATCCCACCGTGCCAGGCTGGATTGGTGCCAGATCCCAGCATGTCGGGCTGGATCGGTGCCGGATCCCAGCGTGCCGGGCTGGATCGGTGCTGGATCCCACTGTGCTGGGCTGGATTGGTGCTGGATCCCACCGTGCCAGGCTGGATTGGTGCCAGATCCCAGCATGTCGGGCTGGATCGGTGCCGGATCCCAGCGTGCCGGGCTGGATCGGTGCTGGATCCCACTGTGCTGGGCTGGATTGGTGCTGGATCCCACCGTGCCAGGCTGGATTGGTGCCAGATCCCAGCATGTCGGGCTGGATCGGTGCCGGATCCCAGCGTGCCGGGCTGGATCGGTGCTGGATCCCACTGTGCTGGGCTGGATTGGTGCTGGATCCCACCGTGCCAGGCTGGATTGGTGCCAGATCCCAGCATGTCGGGCTGGATCGGTGCCGGATCCCAGCGTGCCGGGCTGGATCGGTGCTGGATCCCACTGTGCTGGGCTGGATTGGTGCTGGATCCCACCGTGCCAGGCTGGATTGGTGCCAGATCCCAGCATGTCGGGCTGGATCGGTGCCGGATCCCAGCGTGCCGGGCTGGATCGGTGCTGGATCCCACTGTGCTGGGCTGGATTGGTGCTGGATCCCACCGTGCCAGGCTGGATTGGTGCCAGATCCCAGCATGTCGGGCTGGATCGGTGCCGGATCCCAGCGTGCCGGGCTGGATCGGTGCTGGATCCCACTGTGCTGGGCTGGATTGGTGCTGGATCCCACCGTGCCAGGCTGGATTGGTGCCAGATCCCAGCATGTCGGGCTGGATCGGTGCCGGATCCCAGCGTGCCGATGGCCACTGCCCTTCCATGGATGGCTTCCATGGCCACCGCCCCTCCACAATGACCTCCATGGCCACCATCTCTCAACATCCCCAACCCCAGGGCCACCGCCCCTCCATGATGACCTCCATGGCCACCGCCCCTCCATGGATGACCTCAAAGGCCACCGCCCCTCCATGGATGGCCTCCATGGCCACCAAGTCTCCACAATGACCTCCATGGCCACCACCCCTCCATGGATGACCTCAAAGGCCACCGCCCCTCCGTGGATGGCTTCCATGGCCACTACCCTTCCATGATGACTTCCATGGCCACCCCCCTTCCATGATGACCCCCAAGGCCACCGCCCCCCTCCATGATGACCTCCATGGCCACCATCTCTCAACGTCCCCAACGCCAGGGCCACCACCCCTCCATGATGACCCCCAAGGCCACCGCCCCTCCACAATGACCTCCGTGGCCACCTCCCCTCCATGGTGACCTCCATGGCCACCATCTCT
>NW_009258641.1:0-222 GCF_000687185.1 Egretta garzetta
GCAGGAGGGAATCGGCAGCAGCGCCAGGATGGGAAAACAGAAAAAAAAATAATAAAAGGCTGGGAAGTGAAAAATAAGGCCCAAAAAATCCCGTTTGGGATGAGGTCGGAGAGGCAGCGCTGAATGCCAACCTCATCCCGAGCTCCCCGTGCCGCTGCGCCGGCGATGCCGGGTGGCATCTGCTCAACAGCTTGGCCCTGGGCGCAGCTCTGCCGGGGAAGG
>NW_009258641.1:2253-3157 GCF_000687185.1 Egretta garzetta
GGCCCCCCCTCGACCCTGGGGGCCCTGAGCACCCCTCGCCCATGGGCACCCCGAGCACCCCTCGCCCATGGGTGCCCCAAGCATCCCTCATCCCTGGGGGCCCTGAGCACCCGTCGCCCATGAGGGCCCCGAGCACCCTTTGCCCATGGGGGCCCCAAGCACCCCTCGCCCATGGGTGCCCTGAGCATCCTCCGTGTGTGGACACCCCCAAGCATCCCTCGCCCATGGGGGCCCTGAGCATCCTCCACGTGTGGGCACCTCGAGCACCCCTCACCCATGGACGCCCCAAGCACCCCTCACCCACGGGGGCCCCAAGCATCCTCCATGTATGGACACCCCAACATCCCCCACCCATGGGGGCCCCGAGCATCCTCCACATGTGGATACCCTGAGCACCCCTCGCCTGTGGGGGCCCCGAGCACCCCTCACCTGTGGATCCCCTGAGCATCCCTCACCCGTGGGGGCCCCGAGCATCCTCCACATGTGGACGCCCTGAGCACCCCTTGCCTGCAGATATCCTGAGCACCCCTCGCCCGTGGGGGCCCCGAGCATCCTCCATGCATGGATGCCCCAAGCACCCCTCACCCATGGACACCCCAAGCACCCCTCACGCATGCACCCAGCCATCGAAAAAGAACGGAGGGGCGCAGGCCGGGACCCTGGGCCGCCAGCAGTTCCCTCCCCACTCCCCAAACCTGGCGGCACCAAGTTTTCCCCGCTGCCCCCCAGGCTTTTGTCTGCAGCCTTCAGCTCCCGGCCATCGCGCTGAATGGCTCCATTCATCCCGCATTCAGGCGGCGGCTGCATCCGCGCCGGGGGGGATCCCAGCGGGTGCAAAGGGCTCATCCCCACCCGGGCAAAAAAAATCCCAGTGGCTCCCCCGGCCCTCCCCGGAGCATCTTTG
>NW_009258641.1:3189-3549 GCF_000687185.1 Egretta garzetta
GTGGGGGGGCGGGGGGTCCTGGCCCTGTGCCCTCCCCCCCCCGGCCCCCCCCCCCCCCAATCTGGGGGCGCTGACACCCCCAGAGATGCATTTCTGCATGCTGCTGGGCGATGCTGCGCCCAGGCTTGGGGTAGCACCAAGGGGGTCCTGTACCCCCTGGCAGCACCCATGGGACATTGGGGGGGTCCCGTACCTCCCTGGCATCACCCAAGGGACACTGGGGGGGTCCTGTATCCCTGACAGCACCCATGGGATGCCAAGGGGTCCTGTACTCCCAGCAGCACCCACGGGACACTGGGGGGTCCTGTACCCCCCAGCAGCACCCACCGGACACCGGGGGGGCCCATACCTCCCCAGCCG
>NW_009258641.1:5048-6922 GCF_000687185.1 Egretta garzetta
ACGGGGGCAAAAAAAGCCGAAACAAGCCCAGGTTGGGGGGTTGGGGTTTTTTTTTTCCCCTCATTTATTTTGGGATCGCAGGCCGCCAACGCACACGAATTCCACCGGGGCGCAGGAATTCCGCCGCAGCAGCCTCGTGGCAGGGGCGCGGGGAGCTGTTTGGGTGCCTCGGCTGAATTTCCACGCCCAAGGAAGGCTGGGGTTTATTTCAATTCCCGCCTCCGGACTTGAATTCCTGGGGTTAAGCTGCTTTTTTGGGGGGAAATAGCGACAATCCCGGGCCGGGGGGGCTTTCTGCGCCCGGTTTTCGGAGCAACCCTTTTTTCTTGCCAAAAAATCTGTATTTTAATCATTTTTCTTGGCAGCCGCGCGTGGAAGGGGGCAGATTTGCTTTTGCAGACAGACTGGCCTCTGTGCTGCAGCCCGCGGGGGGATCGCCGGCTCCGCGCGGGAACGGGGGCAAAAAAAGCCGAAACAAGCCCAGGTTGGGGGGTTGGGGTTTTTTTTTTCCCCTCATTTATTTTGGGATCGCAGGCCGCCAACGCACACGAATTCCACCGGGGCGCAGGCATTCCGCACCCGCCGCAGCAGCCTCGTGGCAGGGGCGCGGGGAGCTGTTTGGGTGCCTCGGCTGAATTTCCACGCCCAAGGAAGGCTGGGGTTTATTTCAATTCCCGCCTCCGGACTTGAATTCCTGGGGTTAAGCTGCTTTTTTGGGGGGAAATAGCGACAATCCCGGGGCGGGGGGGCTTTATCCGCCAACACGGGGTCTCGCCTTCGCCTCCCCGGTGGCGCTGTGCCTGGTGGGGGGATGCCGAGCGGCCAGTTCCCATTCCTTCCCCTCCCCGAGCCGGGGATCAGAGATGGATACCAGGGATCAGAGATGGATACTGGGGATCGGAGATGGATACCAGGGATCAGAGATGGATACTGGGGATCAGAGATGGGTACCAGGGATCAGAGATGGATACTGGGGATCGGAGACGGATACCGGGGATCGGAGATGGATACCAGGGATCGGAGATGGATACTGGGGATCGGAGACGGATACCGGGGATTGGAGATGGATACTGGGGATTGGAGACGGATACTGGGGATCGGAGACGGATACCGGGGATTGGAGACGGATACCGGCTATCAGAGACAGATACCGGGGTGCAAATTTGCTCCGGTGCAGACCTGGGCTTGGGATAAAAGACACCGGCACCAAATGATCCCGACGGGACGGATCTGGCACAGCGGCAACAGGGGTTTGCATCCGTCCAGCTCGCGGTGCCGGTGCTTGCCCAGAGATTTTTCCTTTCCATCCTGCCTTGTGTTTTTGGGAATTGTGGCTCCAATCCTTTCCGGAGAACCAAACCCAGCCTTGGGGGTCCCTGGTTCCCGATTCCTGGTGAGCTCCTGGGGAAAATGCTGCTCCAAGCGGCAGTGCTGCCATTAGACCCTGCCAAAATCTTCTGCCGGCACAGAGGAGCCCCCCAAAACCACCACAATGGCCAGAAATTGCCAGAAAAGCGACACTGGAGGGGCCCCCCTCCCAAATTTCAGGCACGTCTGTCCCCGGCTGCCTCCAGGAGCATCTCCCAGGCGCAAGATTATTTGGGATTTGGGTTCCATGTCGTCACCCCCCTGAATCTTCCTTTTCCACAGGACAAGAGCGGCGCGGTTCAAGCCGCAGCACCCGGCCGGGGGATGGCAAGGAGGCCCCGTGGCCGCTGGGGTGGCCGGATCCTGCGGAGCAGCCCATTTCCTCCAAGGGTTTGAGGAAAAAAAAGAAGGAAACAGGAAAAAAAACAAAGCTCCCCAGGCCGCTCGATGGCCGCCCGCCTCCTACCCCCCCTGTGCCGCACGTGCCGGGGCTCGCCTCGAAGCCT
>NW_009258641.1:7038-8245 GCF_000687185.1 Egretta garzetta
TGGCGGAAAGGGCAGGTTTACGCTGACCGACGCAGAGCTCAGACGCTTTCATCGCACGAGTGGCCGCAGGATATGGCGGGGGCTTCACCTCACCCTGGCGGCGCAGCAAAATTCGGCTCCACGAGCCCCCCCATCACATCGAGGCGTGAGGTGCTCCCGCCAAATCCTCCCAGCACCCCACGTTTGCCCCCGTCGCGATGCCCCCCGCCGGCTCAGCTCCGCACAGAAATGCCCCAATCCATCAGGATTCGACCCCATCCGGGGCTTTCCCGTCCCCGCTCAAACCTCCCGACTTTTTTTCCAGGCTCACCTGGACACGGGGCCAAACCCAGGGTGCGACATCAGTGCCTCTCCCAGCCCCCTTTTAATTAATCCCCCTTTCAATTAATCCCCCTTTCCGGAATTCACTAACTCCTCGTTAGCGGCCGCTTCCGACGACTCCCAACCCCTCTCCCTTTTAATGATTCCTTATTCCTCGCTGGTATTTGGGATCATGGCCAGTTGTGCATCATCTCCAAAACGTAGGAATACCAAAAGTGACAAATTGGGAATACAGCCCCTATCCGGCACCCGGCTGCCGGCCAAACACAGGGATAATTTATATAATCCGGCAGCCGGCTGGGGCCCCCCCGCCCTCCCCGGGATTTACGCCCGACGCCCAGTCAAACCAGTTGCTTCCAATAAAGCGAAAGCAAGAAAACTCCCCCAAAACACCAACGACTCCGCGCGACGCCGTGGGAAAGCGGGATCCCAGCCGGTGAGCTCGCGCCAAGGGATCTGAAGCCATCTTAATCGCGGGAATTTTTGCCGTCCCTGTATACATTCTGTACGGTAACGCGGCTTCCGAAAGAGCCCGGGCAAATGCCAACGCCCTTGACACCATCAGGTGTCACCACCGCCGCTCCGGAACGAGAGAGTCACCCAGAAAAATGGGAGCGTGGGGCGATGCTCCAGCCTGGGATGCGGTGGGGACCACGGCCGGGCACCGCAGCCCTCCCCGGGGAGCAGGGAACCCCCCCCTGGGACACCATCAGGGTACTGGGGAGGGGAAACTGAGGCACCTATGGGTTTGTTTGTGTTCCCCAAATAGGTTTATATTCCCAAAATAGGTTTGTGTTCCCCAAATAGGTTCAGGATTCTGGACCAGGTTGGGGTTTGGGATGGTTCAGGCGTAGCGGGGTGCTGTTGAGGCTGGAGGGGGGGGGAA
>NW_009258641.1:8256-8649 GCF_000687185.1 Egretta garzetta
CCCCCCCCTTGCCCCCCCCCCCCCCCCCCAAATCTAACGCTTGCTTAATTTGCGGAATCAGTTTTGGCCGGCGGGGAGGGACAGACAGACAATGTCAGCCCATTAAGGGCTTTAAAAAGTCGAAGGGAGCCCTTTTAAATGAGAAAAGCAACGGGGTCAGGTTTCGGGGATGGGTGCCCCAGGCGAACCCCCCACACACACACTCCCCAACCCCCTTGGAAGGGGCAAGGTGAACCAGAAATAAGGGAAATAAACCCAATTTCTTCCCTGGTTTTGTGGTTTTTTTTTCTTTTAGCACCAGGCCGTCGCCTTCCTTTGGGATGGGGCGTGAGGCTTGGCCGGAGCCGAAGCGGGGTCTGAGCATCCCTGAAAAGGGGGCACGGGGGGGGGAGT
>NW_009258641.1:10426-12941 GCF_000687185.1 Egretta garzetta
CCGCCCAGGGGCCCCTATCCTGCCTGGGTTCCCCCATCCAGTCCAGGGTCCCCCCAACCCACCTGTGTGCCCCATCCTACCTGGGGACCCCCATCCCATCCAGGGGCCCCCATCCCACCCACAGTCTCCCCATCTCGTCTGAGTCCCCTGATCCCATCCAGGGTTCCTGTACCCCACCCAGGGTGCCCCCTCCCATCTGGATGTCCCCATCCCACCCAGGATCCCCCCATCCCATCTGTGTTCCCTCCATCCCATCCAGGGTTCCTCTACCCCATCCAGGGTGCCCCATATGAGGTTCTCTCATGCCACTCAGAGTGCCCCCTCCCACATGGGTGTCCCCATCCCATCCAGGGTGCCCCCATCCCACTCAGGGTGCCCCCTCCCACATGGGTGTCCCTATCCCATCTGGGTACCCTCATCCTGCTTAAGTCGTCCCTACCCTGCCCCATCCTATTCAGGTGCCCCCACCCTATCTGGGTGACCCTGTCCCACCCAAGGTGCCCCCCCCCATCCTGCTGGGGTGCCCCTATCCCATTTGGGTGCCTCCCTGTAACAGGAGACCCCCCCATCCCACCCAAGGTGGCCCCATCCCTCCAGGATGGCCCTGTCCCAATTGCAGTGGCTCCATCCTACCCATGTGTCCCACCAGAGCTGAGCGTCCCCAGTCTGCCCGGGTGTCCCCACCCCACCAGGGTGTCCCCATCACCCACATCAGCAGGATGCTCAGGGGAGGTTCCCCATCCCACCCCACACTGGGAGCAGGGTGCCAGGGTGCCACCCCGGTGCCCATCCAGCTCCAAGCCAGCCTGGAGGACAGACCCCATCGGAAAACCCTTTTCCCACCCTTTTTTTCACAAGGGTGGGTTCATCCCCCCGTGACAGGGATGCACGGGTGGGACGGGTGCTCACCCCATTGCCCATCACCCGAGAGGCTGCTGGGATGGCACCAAAAGGGGCTTCATCCAGCATCTCCAAGCAATTGGCTTCACCCCATCCCATCACCCACAGCCCGACCATGAACCCCCATCTCTGGCCGGACTTGCCACCTCTCCATTTCACCGGACACCGAGGAGGGTTCCCAAATCCCAGAGTCACAAGCCTCTCCCCACCCCTCCCCGCCAGGCCAGCAGCCCCTTGCTCTGCTCCACAAAGGTTCTTCAGTTGCTTTGCCTGAAATACTTCATGAAAAGGCTTTTGTAACATGGAAATAAGTGGTGACCCCAGTCCCCCCTGCCCAAGTTCCTCAAGGAGCGGCGAGAGGCAGCTGCAGGGCATCGTGCCGGCCGGCCCTTCCCGGCTCCCGGGCCTCCAGATGTTTTATTACCCTGCTTTTAATTAACATTTCCATCCATGCGCTGAATGGGGAGTTCACATCTGCCCCTTCCCAGGCGGCTCCTTGCTCTGGGTTTAGGGGTAGATGTGGCGGGGGGAGCCCTTCGGTGCGGGGTCCGGGGGGGGCTGTGCAAGCCCCAGCTGCTAAAAAATACACACAATCACTCAAAGCCTTGGTTTTCCCTCCATTCTGCTGGGAGATAAATAACGCACGGCATAAATCCACAGAGGAGCAAGGAGGCAGCTGGTTCCTGGCATGGGACACATGGGGGGTGCCCGTCCCCCACCGCCCAGCGCTCCCCAGGTGACCCCCAGCTTTGCAGGACCCCGTGTCATAACACAGTAGCTGGCAGCGCTGCAGTTTTGGGGTCTTTCCCAATGTCTTTGCACATCCTACCAACCCAGGAGAGCCTCTACAATGGGTTTGAAGGTCACCAGCAGAAGGCAACTGGTGCTCTGGAGGCAACTCAGTTCCCAAGAGGTTCCCAAGACCCCCCCCCCCGCCCCGTTAAACAATAATTTACAGCAACCTGGCTGGGCAGGTGGGACAGGAGGTCCATGAGATGGAGGGGATGACGGTGGGATGGGATCTCCATGAAATGGAGGAGATGATGGCAGGATGGGAGGCCCATGAGATGGTGAGGGTGGTGGCGGGATGGGAAGTCCATGAGATGGAGGAGGTGATGGCAGGGTGGGAGGTCCATGAGATGGAGGAGGTGACGGTGAGATGGGAGATCCATGAGATGGAGGAGATGATGGCAGGGTGGGAACCCTCTGAAACCATCTCACGTGATCTTTTGCCCCTGCGCGGCCCAAACAGAAAAGCCACCCTGGGCGCTTACGTGTGCCCCTGGGTCAGATCCTGACCCCCAGCCTTTGCCCCAGCACATCCTGGTGGCAGACGCTGCGGGGGACCTGGCAGCGGCGCCCTGAGGGCACCACGAGGCTGGGGATGGAGAAGGGGGCAGAGGCTGGGGACCTGGGGACAGCGGGAGGAGGCGGGGGGGCTGCTGCACGAGGGGAGTGGTTGGAAATGAGTCTGGGGACCGAGGCGCCACAGCTGGGAGGGTGTGAGGTGGGACCCTTGGCCACCCCAGGGCCTTCAGCCACCATGGGACCCTTGGCCACCATAGGACCCTCAGCCACCCCAGAAGCCTCAGCTGCTCCGGGACCCCTGGCCACC
>NW_009258641.1:15510-16299 GCF_000687185.1 Egretta garzetta
GGTGCTTCTGGGGGCATCCCTGCCAGGAACGGCTCCGGCGGTGGGAAACGGTGCTCGCTCCCTCATCCCCGAGCCTGAGCTGGTCCCTCGGCGGCGGGACGAGGCCAAGAGCGCACGACTGGAAGCACCGGGGGGGTTTGGTGCTGTTTCTGAGCGAGGAAAATAGAGAAGAGCCTTGGTGGCGGGCGGGAGAGGCACATGTGTGGCTCTGCCTTCTTCCCTTCCCTTTTCCTCTTTTCCGAAGGACCCAAAGTTCGGCTCCCTGTACCTCTTTGCAGTATTTTAGATCCCGGCCGGCCGCAAGGTGACGGAAGGACCCCGAAGCCCCTCAAAGCTGGCTTTCTCGGGCTGGCCCCCCCGGCCTGCCGCTGCTAAGGTGCCTTTTCTCCCTTTGGTTCCTCGCTTCCTGGGACTTTTTTTTTGAATATTTTCCATCCGGCTGCCGATTCCCACACAAACGCTTCTTGAGGCGAAGCTAAAGCTGGTCGGAAGCAACGCATCCAGGCAGGTTTCTCCGCTCCCTAGATTTGCATCCTCCGGCGCCCGGCTGCGTTCCCTCCCCGCCCGCCTTTCTCCTTTGCAAGGGTTTCTCACAACCCACGGAGCTCTCAGCGGCCGCGGTCGGGTGAGGCGTTTCGGGGCAGCTTTGCAGGGTCTGGCGAAGCCCGCGGTGCGGGTGCTTTGGTGCTGGGGCTTTTTGTTCCGCACAAGCTCTTTACCGAGGGCCGCAGGGAGCCTTGGCGCGGCTGCAGAGGATGCAAGGGCCCCAGCACCGGATCTGCACTAGAG
>NW_009258641.1:16329-16968 GCF_000687185.1 Egretta garzetta
CGCCGTCGAGGAGGTAGGGCTGCGTGGAAGAGAGACCTGAACTCGGGGTGTTCGCTGCGCCGCGAGTTTTGCGCCTCAATTAAAACACCCGGGTGGTTTTTCTGCTGGACCCTGCTTAGTTAGGCGCAGCTTAACTCTGCCGCTCCCTGTTACCGGCACCCCGACCTCTCCGCAGAGCTCTGCTCCTCCCAGCACTTCCCTTTGTGTGCTTCCGTGCCCGCCGCCGCGTTAAACATTGACCCGGCAAACGCGCAGCCCCGGGGCCCTCCCAGTGCCCGCCGAGGGTTCCTGTCAGTCGACTGGGATCAGACTTCCCGGCCTTAAACTTCTCTGCCAGGCTTGGAAACCACTGTGCCAAATTTAGAGCTGGAGCATAAATATTTAATCTCAGAGAAGAAAGCGAGCTCGGGTCCTGGTGCAGTGCAGGGCAAGCCGGGGTTCGGTGGTGAGCAGGAGCTCATTTTCCGCTTCTCAGGGGTCAGAGCGACCGGAGTAGGAGGAATTGCGGCCTGGGGGAATATTTTGGAAACGAGAGCCCATGTTTTTGCCTTTTTCCTCCTTTTCCTGGTTGCTTTTAGCGAGAGCAACGCTGCGGTTCAGGGGGCAGCGAAGCGCTTCCCACCGCTTGCCCGCCTTGCT
>NW_009258641.1:17005-17740 GCF_000687185.1 Egretta garzetta
CGGAGCTGAGAGCAGCCCCTGCCCGGGGGGGGGCCCCGTGGGTTTAACAGCAGCAAGGCGAGCGGGAGCGGGAGTTTCCTCCTTCGCTTGGCCAGCGTGGCCTTACCCCGCGCCCACGTCTCGCTTTCTGCTCCGCTTCCCATTTGCCGGAGCGGGGCTCGTCACAGCCGGCGCCAGGCGTGGAAGGTGGGACGGGAACACGGCGTAGCCGGTTCCTCCACCACGTCGCGGGACCTTCCCGAGCATTGCTGGGCCGTCTTCTGGCGGTGGAGGTGCTCGCCAGGGACCTTGTAACGTGGTTTCGTGTAGGAACCCGTGGGCAGGGTTCGCAGCCGCCTGCTCTGGTTAAAGCCTGTAATTAGTCCGGGGCGTGGGAGCTTCTCCTTTACCTGCTCTGTCACTGCTCGCCCGGCGTTAGGGACCCGGGATCCTTACGTGGATTTGGGCTTGTCGCAGCGGAGGTCTGAGGAAGAGGAGCTCTGGTGGCGAAGGCTGCTGGGGACGGGGGCACAGGGTTAGGGTGGTGGGGTTAGGTTTTAGGGCCAGGGTTTAGCGGTGGGATGGCAGGGTTGGGCTGGGTGATCTCAAAGGGCTTCTCCAACCTCAGCGATTCTGTGATGCTGTGGGTGAGAGCGGGCTGGGACACGGCTCCTGCACAAACGAGCGGGTGACGGAAGGAGTTGGGCAAACACGGGGGGCCTGAAATGCTCTCGGGGTAGGGCAACTCCGAATCTA
>NW_009258641.1:17757-18003 GCF_000687185.1 Egretta garzetta
GCCAGGGGGCGCCAGCCCCTGCAGGCTCAGCCGTTCCCACCTCGTGGATGTGACCGCCTCGTCTCACGCCCTCTCCTTTCTCTCCTGGCGCAGATGGTGGCCTGGAGGAGATGGTGGAGGAGCTCAACAGTGGGAAGGTGATGTACGCCTTCTGTAGGGTGAAGGATCCCAACTCTGGCCTGCCCAAATACGTCCTCATCAACTGGGTGAGTGGGGACCCGAGGGGGACCTGGTGGAAATCAGTTT
>NW_009258641.1:18247-18946 GCF_000687185.1 Egretta garzetta
CCATCCCGTCCAGGGGCCCCCATCCCGCCCGGGTCCCCCCATCCTGCCTGAGTCCCCCCATCTACCCGGATCCTCCCATCCCGTCCAGGGGCTCCCATCCCGCCCAGGTTCCCTCATCCCACCCTGGTGCCCCCATCCCACCTGGGTCTCCCCATCCCGTCCGGGTCTCCCCATCCTGTCCAGGGGTGCCCATCCCGCCCAGGGGCCCCCATCTTGCCTGGGTTCCCCCATCCAGTCCAGGGTCCCCCCAACCCACCTGTGTGCCCCATCCCACCTGGGGACCCCCATCCCATCCAGGGGCCCCCATCCCACCCACAGTCTCCCCATCTCGTCTGAGTCCCCTGATCCCATCCAGGGTTCCTGTACCCCACCCAGGGTGCCCCCTCCCATCTGGATGTCCCCATCCCACCCAGGATCCCCCCATCCCATCTGTGTTCCCTCCATCCCATCCAGGGTTCCTCTACCCCATCCAGGGTGCCCCATATGAGGTTCTCTCATGCCACTCAGAGTGCCCCCTCCCACATGGGTGTCCCCATCCCATCCAGGGTGCCCCCATCCCACTCAGGGTGCCCCCTCCCACATGGGTGTCCCTATCCCATCTGGGTACCCTCATCCTGCTTAAGTCGTCCCTACCCTGCCCCATCCTATTCAGGTGCCCCCACCCTATCTGGGTGACCCTGTCCCACCCACGGTGCCCCC
>NW_009258641.1:19946-21560 GCF_000687185.1 Egretta garzetta
AGGGTGGTGGGATTATGTTTTAGGGCCAGGGTTTAGCGGTGGGATGGCAGGGTGGGGCTGGGTGATCTCAAAGGGCTTCTCCAACCTCAGCGATTCTGTGATGCTGTGGGTGAGAGCGGGCTGGGACACGGCTCCTGCACAAACGAGCGGGTGACGGAAGGAGTTGGGCAAACACGGGGGGCCTGAAATGCTCTCGGTGTAGGGCAACTCCGAATCTAACAGGGATAATCTCCAGGGAATAAACAGCCAGGGGGCTGCAGCCCCTGCAGGCTCAGCCGTTCCCACCTCGTGGACGTGACCGCCTCGTCTCACGCCCTCTCCTTTCTCTCCTGGCGCAGATGGTGGCCTGGAGGAGATGGTGGAGGAGCTCAACAGTGGGAAGGTGATGTATGCCTTCTGTAGGGTGAAGGATCCCAACTCTGGCCTGCCCAAATACGTCCTCATCAACTGGGTGAGTGGGGACCCGAGGGGGACCTGGTGGAAATCAGTGACTGGAATCGTAGCTGCCACTGCTCAGTGGTGACGCTGCTGGTAATTGGCTCCAAAGCCTTCTAAGATGGGTGGAGGGAATCATAGAATCATAGAATGTTTTGGGTTGGAAGGGACCACTAGAGGTCATCGAGTCCAACCCCTCTGCAGTCAGCAGGGACACCGCCAACTAGATCAGGTTGCTCAGAGCCCCATCCAACCTGGCCTTGAATGTTTCCAGGGATGGGCCCTCCACTACCTCTCTGGGCAACCTGTTCCAGTGGTTTACCACCCTCATTGTAAAGAATTTTTTCCTTATATCTAGCCTAAACCTACCCCGATTTAGTTTAAAACCATTACCCCTTGTCCTAACGCAGCTGGCCCTACTAAAAAGGTTTTCCCCCTCTTTCCTATAGGCCCCCTTTAGGTACTGAAAGGCCGCAATCAGGTCTCCCCGCAGCCTTCTTTTCTCTAGACTGAACAAGCCCAACTCTCTCAGCCTGTCCTCATAGGAGAGGTGCTCCAGCCCTCGGATCATTTTAGTAGCCCTCTTCTGGACCCGCTCCAACACTTCCATGTCCTTCTTGTGCTGAGGGCTCCAGAGCTGGACGCAGTACTCTAGGTGAGGTCTCACCAGAGCTGAGTAGAGGGGCAGAATTACCTCCCTCGACCTGCTGGCCACGCTCCTCCTGATGCAGCCCAGAGTACGGTTGGCCTTCTGGGCTGCCAGGGCACATTGCCGGCTCATGTCCAGCTTTTTATCCACCAGCACCCCCAAGTCCCTCTCGGCAGGGCTGCTCTCAATCCTTTCTCCCCCCAGGCTGTATTGATACTGGGGGTTACCCCATCCCAGGTGCAGGACCTTGCACTTGGCCTTGTTGAACCTCATGAGGTTCAGTGGAAATGAGTGACTGGAATCGTAGCTGCCACTGCTCAGTGCTGACGCTGCTGGTAATTGGCTCCAAAGCCTTCTAAGATGGGTGGAGGGAAGTGCTTGAGGATCAGCAGGAGCCTGGAGCCCTCGTGGTGGGGCCGTTGTCCCTGGGCAGGAGGCTCCTCCTCTCCCCCTGGGCAGTGCTTGCTGCAGAGCAGGGTCCTTTTCATAGAATGGTCTGGTTGGAAAAGCCCTTTAAGCTCCCCCAGCCC
>NW_009258641.1:23232-23506 GCF_000687185.1 Egretta garzetta
CCGCGGAGGCTCCGGTGCGGCCGCGGGGCAGGGAACCAGGGGCGTCAGCCCGGCGGCGCTTTGCCCTGAGGCTTCCCCCGCTGCTGCGAAGGCAGCCGCCGCGGCCCGAGATCTCAGCGACGTGCGTTCTGCCCACGTGGACATGTTCCGTAGGAAGGTGATTTTTAACACCACCCCCCCAGCAAGTGAGATTTCTCAGCTGCACGACGGAGGAGCTCGGCTGCACAATGCTCTGCGGCTCCGAGTCGCTTGTACCCGCCCCGAGATTGGGGGG
>NW_009258641.1:23659-24564 GCF_000687185.1 Egretta garzetta
GGTTCCCATGCGTCCTGGTCACTTCTGTGCTGGCTGCGCCAGCCTGGGGTCCACAGGCGACCTGATTTTTGCTTGAAAGGATGAAAGCCAGGTTGGAAATCCCCGTTTCGGGGCCTTGACCAGCCCTAAATGTCTTCCCTTGAGCCCTTCAACCCAACCTGCTGGCCCGTGGCCGTGCAGGGCTGGGTGCTCCCTGCCAGGGGAAGGCAAAGAGAGTCTGGCTGGTCCCCGCTGGAGAAAGCTGTTGGAAAGCTGCAGGGATGAATTTCTGTGGAGGAACGGGGAAACGGGGCTTGCTCGGTGCCTTCCGCTCACCCGTGCTGCCTTCTGCCTCCCCCAGGGCTCGGTCTACCAGAAGACGAACGCGATGTCCGAGATCAAGCGAGTCAATAAAGATAATTTCTGGGCCAAAGCTGAGGTGGGTGCTGCCGCGTTCGCTTCAGCAGCCAGGCACGGGTGGGACGGGGCGTTTGGGTGTCGCCAGAGATTTCTCTCCATCTGCATCTTCCCTCTCAAACCTGGGCTCACCTGCCTGGAGTCAGGGATCCCGACCTCCGGGGAAGCGGGGGACGATGGATGGGTGGGAAAGCGGCACGGGGCTGGGCTGGCTGCAGAGATCCTGCTGCCCGGGGGTGCAAGGGGAGGAGGAATCGGTCTTGAGGAGCAAGGTGCTTGCTATCTCGTCTTCATTTGGCTCAGGGCTGCGGGGACGGGCGCCGCGGGAGAGGGCTGGGCTGCAGCCCGGCTCCCGGTGGACGGCAAGCGCCATTTGGGCGAGGGGCGCTGGGTTTTGGCCGCCCCGAAGGCAGCTCTGCAGGGCTGGAGGGCAGGGCCAGCCTGCTGGGGCTTCGCTTCCCGTTGGGGTTGCTTCGCACCGGGGCTGTACGGCGGTTTAGCAACAGCGG
>NW_009258641.1:25684-26933 GCF_000687185.1 Egretta garzetta
TGCGTTTTGTTCAGCCTTCCCCCGCCTTCATGGAGCTGTGGCGGGGGGGTTGGCCCGGCTGATCCGCCTGACCTGGGGGCTGGGTGTCCCCCAGCGAGCCCCTGGGGTGGAGAGAGCATCTTCTCCCTGGCCAACCCTCCGACGAGCTTGGCTGCTTGGCCGGCATCATCCCTGGGTCTCCCTGCCCGTGGATCCTGCCCCCAGGACCAAGCACCCCCCCACCTTGCACGCTGCTTCTGAAACACATGGTTGAAACCCACGGCCACGCTCCGTGGGGTGCCGGAGGCCCGGGCTGGCTGCTGAGGGCTCTGCAGAGCGGGCGCAGCGGGTGCAGGGACCGGCTTTGGGCTGATTTCCTTCCTCTCCAAGCCCGGCGTGGCCCCATGTCGGTGGTGGAGCTCACTTCGGTGAGCAGCGGCAGGCGCTGCCTTCCTGTTTTGAGCTCGGATGGGGAAGTCTGCCCGGCCTCTCTGCGCTGGCTGCTCTTGTCCGTGCCCCTGACGGAGGAGATTTCCCTGGTTTGGCCCCGCTGTTCGAAGCAGCTCCTGCTGCTCTGCCCCCTCTCCTCTTGCTGTTGCCCCCGGCTTGGCTCCGGGGCTGGCTCCGGGGCTGGCCCCGGCGGTGACGGGGAACACGGGGAATGTCCCACCTTTGGTCTCCTCAAAGAAGCCAAGTGCAGCTGCGGCAGGGGCAGGTCCCAGAGCAGAGCAAACTGCTCCTCCTGCCTGTTTATTAATCCTGCTTTGTCATTTTGTCACCTCAGGAGGCTCCAGCAGCAGCAGGAGGCAGAGAACAGGGACAGGGAGCAGCAGCAATGGGTGAGCTTCGGCGCCGTCCCTCGCGGCCAGGTTGCTGCGCGCGTCCCCCGGGATGGAGAAGACAGGGTGCCGTGGTGCGGGCACGGTGACGGAGGAGCACCCCGGGCGTTGTCACGGCGGGTGGGGGACAGGGAAGGACACACGGACACGTTCTGGCGGGAGAGGTGCCATGCGCTGGTCCTCCCAGACTCTCGCTCCATCCTCGATTTCGTTGGATGGGCTTCGATTCCGTCAGATCCCGCTTCATACCTGTATATCTATATCACGCTGGCCGCGTGCTCCTGGCAGCGGGTCCGACCGCAGCCTCTGGGGAAAACGGAGTTGAAAACTCTGAGTTTAAAAGATGCCGGAGAAAACCAAGTCCTCATCCTCAGCCCTGCCAACCTGTGGCTCCCTCCCGGATCCGGGGGGTTTCCTCCCCCTTCTCCCTC
>NW_009258641.1:27094-27322 GCF_000687185.1 Egretta garzetta
GTGGAGAAAGCCCAGGTACGCTGCCGGGAGCCCAAGCGCCTTGCTGGGGGCTCTGCCTCACCTCGGCCCCCCGCCTCGGGGTGCTGCTCCCCACCTCGAGGCCGTGGTGCCCTGACCGTGGGGGGGGATGTCTGTGCCCTCTTCACCTCCGCAGGAGGCCGCGTCGCTGATAGCGCAGAGGGCGGTGAACCCCCGGGACATCTTCAAGCAGAGGGAGAAGTCGCTGCC
>NW_009258641.1:28317-29209 GCF_000687185.1 Egretta garzetta
CGATGGCCCCGGCCTGGCCAGGGCCCCTCCCCCCCAGCAGACCCACACTCCCCCCCAGCTCGGTGCCATCTGCAAACTGGCTGGGGGTGCGCTTGATCCCCTCGCCCACGTCATGGATAAAGATATGAAACAAGACAATTCCATTTTTAAAACGAAAATGAAATGTATTAACGCCAGAAAGGCACCAGTCCTGCAATCTACCCTGACCACCACAAATTCCGCCCGATTTTTTTTCGGCACTGGCTGAACCAAAGTGGGAGCACGGCCCTTTGGAAGAGCCCGGTTCGATCTATCGGACAGAAACCAGGAAGCCATGAGAACCCAAAGCCATGGAATCCGCTGGGGACGAACATCCCCTCCTCAGCTCAGCCCCCTCGGGCGTATCCTGAATGAACCTGGCCTTGGCGCTTTTTATTTCGTGATGGGGGCGCGGGCGACGCATTCTGGCGGAGGCGAATGCCCCGGGGGTGGGGAGGCTGCTTCCTGAGGGTGAGAAATCCCTCGGGATTTCCCTTCTTGGTGCTGGTATTCGATGTTTTTCGGCGGAGGAAGGGAAGGTGAGCGGCCTGGCGCCGGTGACACCCGCGGGCCGGGGGTCTGGGTGCCTCTTTGCGGCAGCGCTGGGGTAGGGCTTGGCCCCAAGTGCCTGCTTTGCTTCTGTTTGGGTTTGGGGGGGAGATGAGCATGAACGCTCACCCCGTGCCAAAGGAAAATGCCCTGGCTTAGCAGGCTGGCAGCAACCAGTTTGAATCCTGCCTCTCCCAGTTGCCCATCCTCACGCCGGTGAACTCCAGGCTGCTCCCAAAATCCCAGCAGGGAGCCTGGGCCCGGCTGGCGGTGCCCTCCGGCCCCTTGTCCTCCCCAAAGTTCCGTCTTTTTTTTTCCCGCTTGG
>NW_009258641.1:29994-31713 GCF_000687185.1 Egretta garzetta
GGGTTTCGCCATCCCAGGGCAGAGCAGAGGCTCCGTGCCCATCGCAGGGGTCCCAGGGCATCGCTGCCCTGGCTGCCGGCGCTGGGCCAAGGGTGCTGGGCTACGGAGCTTTTTCTCTGCATGGGGTGAGACGCTCCGGCCCCTTCTGGGGGGTTTGGGTGGGAAGGGCGAGCCCGGAGGAGGGCTGGCTCGATCCGAAGGTCTCCCCGTGGGGGGCAGGGAGGTGTTGCCTTGTCCTCGAAGGGCTGTGTGGCTTCAAGGCCCTGCTGGCGTGTCCCCCGCTCCCCAGGCTGCTCCGCAGCTTCGGAAAGTGGGAAAACAACCCCCAAGCTGCCTCTTCCCAAAGGAGCCAGGCTGTACCTGGTGACAAACCGAACCCTTGGCGTGCCTGGGATCAGCAAAATGTTGCTGCCAGGAATAAGATTTTCTCTGGCAGAGCAAAACCAGGGCTTGCTTCGGAGCAGCTCCTTGCTGCTTTCTGTCCCCTCCGTCCCAGCGACCGGGGGGCCAGGGCCGAGCTCCGGCGGTGCCGGGGCTGAGCCGCCGCTAGATGCTGCTCTTGGCCAGGGTCCCTGCGCCGAGCCTTCCCCGCCAGCTTGGCTTTCCTCAGCTGGAGCGAGCTTAGTCCTTTCCCTCTTGGCCATCCTGGATCTCTCCCTCATCCTTTTGATCGTGCCCCTAAACCCCCGTGCGCCCCCGTTGGACCCTCTGCTGGACGGGAGACCCGGGTGACGTCCAGCTCAGAGAAGTTCTGGAGCAGGAGCTGGATGGAGGAGGCTTTGGTGATGGAGATCCCCGTGTGTTTCCTCTGCAGGACGAGACACCGGGTACAATTCCAGCGTCCCGGCTTCCCAGGCGGAAGAGGCGAATCTGTACAAGGAGCCGCCGGACCCCTCGGCCATCTATGAAGAACCCCCTCAGGTTGGGGCATGGGGGGGACCCCAGGGGGGGAAGGGGACCCGGGAGCTGGCCAGGATCCTCAGGTGGGAGGGCATGGCTGTGCCTCATCTTTTAGGATGAGTCTGGAACCCTCCTGCAAGCGCCTCGTCCCCTTGGGTACAAACACCCCCTCCGGCGCTCCGAGCCCAGCTAAAATCAGTGGGAAAAGCAAAAAAAGAAAAAACTCCGGAGCTCATGTTCGCTCTGGTCGCACCCGCGCGGAAAGGGGATGTGGCTGCCTCCCTTCCTGGCGCTGACGGTGGGAGCTGCTGGCGCTGAGCCCCCATCGCCCCGGGGTGCTCCGCCAGGTGCCCCTGTCTGGAGCCGACAAAGCCCAGCTATTCCTGGCGCGGCGTTGGATTCTCCAGCGTCTAATAGCGGGGTTGTGCCATGCTCCGGCCTTTCCCTCGGAGATGCGGTGGCTGCTTGGCTTCCCCCCGCCTCCATTCCTCCCCCAGCCCCACAAGCATTGCAAAGCTCCTGCACTTTCTCTCATTCCCAAATTAGTCTGGAAGTGTCTGGTTCCCAGGGAGTGGGAGGGGGGCTGAGGGAGCGCCTCGGCCCCCCTGTACCAAAGAAAAGCAAAGAGCAGCCAGCTCAGGTCTCCAAACGAGGGAGAAACGCTTGGAAAAGCGGTGCCGGAGCTCATCCAGCTTCAGCGGGCTTGAGCGCGGGGGTGATGAGCCCCGGTCCGCAGCGGGGATCCCGAGGGGTCGCCTGCCGGGCTCCGGCATTTCTGGTTGCGATGCTGGCCGCCGGGCTGCCGGCTCCGCAGGATCG
>NW_009258641.1:34142-34427 GCF_000687185.1 Egretta garzetta
ACGCCAGGGTGCTGGGGACATCTTCCCGCCACTGCCATGGCCCCCACGCTGCCATGGCCCTGCCCTGGCTGCGTCCCCTCCCGTCCCCAGCCCCGCCTGCGTCCCCCAGGGCTGGTGCTGCACGCGGAGCAGCGAGACGGGACTCCGATGCTTTATTCACCCGGGCCTGGGCACAGGAGGGGGGAGATGTGCGGGCACGGGGGTAACATGGGCACAGCGTGGGCATGGGGATGGCGTGGGCATGGGGATGGTGTGGGCATGGGGACAGCGTGGGCATGGGGATGG
>NW_009258641.1:34645-34877 GCF_000687185.1 Egretta garzetta
GATGGGGACGGGGTGGGCATGGGGACAGCGTGGGCATGGGGATGGCGTGGGTACAGGGACAGTGCAGGCATGGGGATGGTGTGGGCATGGGGACAGCATGGGCATGGGGACAGCGTGGGCATGGGGATGATGTGGGCATGGGGACAGTGTGGGCATGGGGATGGCGTGGGCATGGGAACGGAGTGGGTACAGGGAGGGCGGGGGCATGGGGACGGGGGGGGAGTGGGGAGGG
>NW_009258641.1:35929-36747 GCF_000687185.1 Egretta garzetta
GTTGGCCTTGCGCCCTGCGGGCAGGGAGGTCAGAGCCATGCTGGGGGTGGCCCTGTCCCCGCCTCCATCCCTGTCCCCATGTCCCCAGCCCCGGGCACCTTTCCAGACGTAGACCTTCCCACCGGCGCCATTGTCCAGCACGAAGCAGTCGTCGGAGCAGAGCAGGCTCTGGCTGAAGGGGCTGCTTGTGGCCACCTGGCTCAGGTTCATTTTCCCCGTTGCGTCCGACACCTGCCCGTGGCCGGGACGTCACCTTGGGGCCACCATGGTGGCCTTATCATGGCTCCTTCATGCCTGACCTCATATACCAGCCCAGGGCCACCACAGTGTCCCCTGGCCATGCCCACCTCCTAGGGCCACCACAGCATCCCCAGCCACACCCATCTCCTAGGGCCATCAGTGTTCCCTGGCCATGCCCAGCTCCTCGTCCCCCCTGGGGCTACCACAGCACCCCCCAGCCATGCCCAGCCCCAGGGCCATCATGGTGTCCCCTGGCCATGCCCAGCTCCTAGGGCCACCGCAGTGTCCCCAGCCATGCCCAGCTCGATGTCCCCACTGGGGCTACCACAGCATCCCCCAGTCATTGCCCAGCTCCAACAGCCACCACAGTGTCCCCTGGCCATGCCCAGCCCCAGAACCACCACGGTGACACTCAGTTCTGCCCAGCCCTGGGGCCACCATGGTGCCCCGAGGTGGCCTTGCCTTGTAGAGGATGGCTGCCCCTGCGTTCCTCTGATCGGCCACGGTGTCCTCCTCGGGGCTGCCCTCGGGCAAGGTGGGCTTGGGGCCCAGCACCTGCCGGGTGAAGAGGCAGGGGG
>NW_009258641.1:38129-38482 GCF_000687185.1 Egretta garzetta
GGCAGAGCCGCCGGGCGGGATGCTGAGCACCCGGTGGGGATGCTGAGAGCCTGGTGGGGATGCTGAGCACCCGGGGGGGATGCTGAGCACCTGGGGGGGATGCTGAGAGCCTGGTGGGGATGCTGAGTGCCAGGAGCACCCCAGCCCCATCGGGGTCCCAGCGCCCGTACCTGGTAGGTGATGCCGTGGGGGAAATACTCCATGAAGCCGTCGGACTCGTTGCCCTGCGCCTCGCGGTACGTCACGGGGCGCTCGCCCAGCAGCGCGTTCAGCTGGGTGGAGAGGAGGGCGCAGGCACCCTGCTCGTCCTGCGAGGAGTCCCGGCCTGCGGCGGCAGCCAGCGCTGAGCCCCC
>NW_009258641.1:38718-38941 GCF_000687185.1 Egretta garzetta
GGGGCGAGGGGGTGGGGGTGGTACCTTTTGGGGAGCGCGGTGTACATGGCGTCAGGGAGGTGGTGACGGGCGGAGTGAGGGAGGGATGGACCTGCGGGTGGAGGGGACACCGTGAGATGGATGGAGGGGTCAAGGACACCCTGGTAGGGAGATGGACGCCCCGACGGACAGAGGGGCACCCAGAAGGACGGGGGAACGCCCGATGGACACCCAGAAGGACAGG
>NW_009258642.1:0-233 GCF_000687185.1 Egretta garzetta
GCTGCTCTATCATTCCCCTCCTCAGCTGGACAGAGGAGAGAAAAAATATATCGAAAGGCTTGTGGGTCGAAATAAGGACAGGAAGAAATCATGCCCCAGTTACTGTCATGGGAAAAACAGACTCAACTTAGAGAAACAAGTTTAACTTATTACCAGTCAAATCAGAGTTAGGATAGAATTAAAAAAAACCAAAACAAACCAAACTGAATCTTAAAACACCTTCCCCCCACCCC
>NW_009258643.1:0-290 GCF_000687185.1 Egretta garzetta
CCCCTCCCAGTTAGGGGTCACACACACCCTCCCAGTTTAGGGGTCACCCCTCCCAGTTAGGGGTCACCCCCCTCCCAGTTTAGGTGTTACCCCTTCCCAGTTAGGTGACCCCTCTTCCCAGTTAGGGGTGACACCCCCCTCCCAGTTAGGTGTGACCCCCCCCAGTTAGGGGTCACCCCCCCCAGTTAGGGGTCACCCCCTTGAGTTGGGGAGTGGCCCCCCAAGTTGAGAGGGCCAGGCCAAAGTTGGGGGCGGGGGTGACACCCCCCTCCCAGTTTAGGTGTCACCCC
>NW_009258644.1:0-744 GCF_000687185.1 Egretta garzetta
AAAAGTTTGGCACCATCATCATCCAGTACGTCTTCCCGCCCGGCGTCCAAGGGGTAAGATGGCACCGGCATCTCCCACCCAACACCCCCGCCCCTGCCAGCCTGGGGGGTCCTGGAGGGGCTGGGTGCTGCTGGCACCCGCGTGTCCCCGGCCATTGGGGTGCTCATCAGCCAGACCGACACCCCTGGGTGCTCCCAAAATCTGACGGGTGCCCCTGGCCTCCTTGGGCATCCCCGAATCCTGCTGGGTGCTCCAACCCAGCCCCTGGCACCCCTGGGTGACCTCAAAACCTGATGGGCGTCCCTTACCCAACTCTGTGCCCCTGGGCACCCCCAAACCCTGCTGGGTGCCCCTGGCACCCCTGGGTACCCCTGAACCCTGCCTGGTGTCACTGGCACCCCTGGGCACCCCCAAGCCCCACTGGGTGCTCCCAAAACCTGATGGATGCCCCTGACCCCATTGGGCATCCCCAAATCCTGCTGGGTGCCCCTGACCCAGCATTGTACCCCTGGGCACCCCCAAAACCCTGCTGGGTGTCACTGGCACCCCTGGGCACCCCCAAAACCCTGCTGGGTGCAACTGGCACCCCTGGGCACCTCCAGACCCTGCTGGGTGCCCCCGCCCCCCTCCTTTGGCACTCCCCGACCCTGGTGGGTGTCATCCGTGCCCCTGGATACCCCCAAAACCCTGCTGGGTGCCCCTACCCCCCTCCTTGGGCACCCCCAGACCCTGCTGGGTGCCCCC
>NW_009258645.1:0-582 GCF_000687185.1 Egretta garzetta
GGAGGGCTTGGGGACACTGTGCTATGGGGGGGGGAGGGGGTACCATATTCCTAGTTCCCCCAGTGCCCACTCCCAGTGCTCCCAGTCCCCATTCCCAGCACCCCTAGTCCTCATCCCCAGCACCCCCAGTTCCCATCCCCAGGGCTCTCATTCCCAGTGCTCGCAGTCCCCAACATTCCCAGTCCAGTGCTCCCCCAGTCCATATTCCCAGTGTTCCCAGTCCCCACTCCCAGTGCCTCCAGTCCCCATTCCCAGTGCTCCCTATTCTCCATGCTCCCAGTCCCCATCCCCAGTGCCTCTGGTGCCCCATTCCCAGTGCTCCCCATTCCCAGTGCTCCCCATTTTCAGTAACCCCAGTCCCTATTCCCAGTACTCCCAGACCCCACTCCCAGTGCTCCCAGTCCCTATCCCCAGTACCCCATCCTCACTCCCCCTTCCCCAGTCCTCCCAGTCCCTGGCCCCACTCCCCCATCCCCAGTCCCCACTCCCAGTGCTCCCAGTCCCCCCAGTCCCCAGCAGTGCTCCCATACTGGGCCAGCGCTCCCATACTGGGCCAGCCCCCCCCGCCCCCCCCTCCCCGGC
>NW_009258645.1:1988-2513 GCF_000687185.1 Egretta garzetta
GGCTCCGGAGCGGAAAGCCCTGACTCAGGGCTGGGAAAGGGCCCCGCTGGCTCCCAAACGGCCGTGTCGGGGGAAAAAAATAGGAAAGGGGGAAAATAAAAAAGGGGAAAACAGGAAGAAAAGGGGGGAAAAAAAAATGTGATTGGAATAACCCTCCTCATAGTGGGGAAACTGAGGCATGGCGGGGGGGATCCTCAGCCCCATCTCCAGGGCCACTCGTGTCCCTGTCCCCAACCCTGGCTCCCCTGAGAGTGTCCCTTGTCCCCAGCTCTGCCCCCCATCTCTGTCCCCGCTCCCTGACCCCCATCCCTTGTCCTCCTTGTCCCCATCCCTGCTCCGCCCCCAACCCAGGTGCCCCCTGTCCCCATCCCTGTTCCGTCCCCATCCCTCATCCCTCTGTGCACCCTGTCCCCATCCCTGCTCCATCCCACCCTATCCCTGGTCCTCTTCTGTCCCCATCCCTCATCCCCCAGCCCCGTTCCCAGTACCTCCAGCTCCATCCCTGGTCCCCTCTCATCCCCATCC
>NW_009258646.1:0-847 GCF_000687185.1 Egretta garzetta
CCAGCAGCTCCCACTGCTCCTGGGTGTCCCTTTGCGGTGGCCGTGCCCCATGGACTGGCCCCGGTGGGGTTATTGTGTGGGGCAGGACAGCTGGTGCCCAAGTCTGTGGGGCCCCGGGACCACCACCCCACCCCGCACAGGCCCCTGTGGCCCCCACTGCCTGTCCTGGCCCCAGCCTCAGGTGATGGGGGAGGGAAACCTCCTGAGGGCACTGAGGTGCTGGAGTCGGGGGCTGGGGGCAGAGCGGGCGTCCCAGCAGTCCCTTTCCTGGGCGGGGGGCTGTCAGCATCGGCCCAGCCCTGTGGGACCCCTGAGGGAAGGGAGAGGCTCAGGGTGGGCTGTTCTCCCCTTCAGGGCCGCCCTGCACCCATGCAGCGTCCCCGGGGGAGCCCCTGGGGAGATGGGGCGAGCCCTGTGGTGGTGGGAAGGGCACTGACCCCAATGCCTGTCCCTTCCAGTGGGGCACATGATAATCCAGGCTGAATTCTACCAGCGGGATGAGAGGCTGCAGCAGGAGGGCGGCGAGTTCATGTTTGATTTTGACGGGGACGAGATGTTCCATGTGGATCTGCAGAAGACAGAGACCGTGTGGCGCCTGCCTGAGTTTGGGGAATTCGCCACCTTCGAGGCACAGGGAGCGCTGCAGAACATAGCTGCAGAGAAACATAACTTGGAGATCATGATGAAAAACTCCAACCGCTCACAGGCAACCACCGGTAACAACCCGGCCATGGCACAGCCAGTGCCTTCACCCCTGGGGACCCTGCCAGGGCCGTTGCCCCCACACCCTGCGGCCCAGCCGGCCGCGAGGTGCACAGCGCCCTGCTCCCCTGGAGCACGTGGAGAC
>NW_009258647.1:0-329 GCF_000687185.1 Egretta garzetta
CACCCCAGCACCCCACGCCGGCCACCCCAGCACCCCACGCCGGCCACTCCAGCAGCCCCAGGACGAGCGAGGGAGCAGTGGCAAGGGGGGAAGCCAGCTGCCCACGCTGTGCTGCTCCAGCGGGGACGACATCCTGCTGCGCAGGCAGGGGGACGCGGTGCCATCTTTCACACCTCCACAAACCCCGCAATCGCTGTCTGACTGGCACCTGGTGTTGGAGGCTGGCATGATGCTGCCCAGCGTGTCCGTACCCCCTGGACACGTTCCTTCCCCCACTGGGGATCACCCCTTCGGTGCTCCCTGAATTGCGCCCTTGCCGTTTGCAGCTG
>NW_009258648.1:0-293 GCF_000687185.1 Egretta garzetta
CAGCATCTCCAGCATATCCCAGCATCTCCAGCACCTCCAGCATCTCCAGCACCTCCAGTATCTCCCAGCATCTCCAGCATCTCCCAGCATCTCCACCTTGAGCTGGTCCCACTGAGGTGACCCTCAGACGCCCGGGAAGTGCCCGGTGTGGAGCGGGGAGCATGGAGCCGCCACCCCCGGCATCCCTGGGCAGTGAGGGCCGTTCACGGCGTCCGGGGAGGCAGAAATCCATGCTGAGCCGAAGCTCCTGCCATGGAAGGGGCCGACGGCTTCTCAAGGAACAGGATCGCTCC
>NW_009258648.1:2062-2904 GCF_000687185.1 Egretta garzetta
CTGAAGCACAAGAGGTTCCAGTTGAACGGGAGGAAGAACTTGTTGACTGTGAGGGTGCCCGAGCCCTGGCCCAGGCTGCCCAGGGGGGCTGTGGAGTCTCCTTCTCTGGAGATCTTCAACCCCCACCTGGACGCTGTCCTGTGCCCCCTGCTCCGGGTGAGCCTGCTTGGGCAGGGGGGTGGCACTGGGTGAGCTCCGGGGGGCCCTGCCAACCCCGGCCATGCTGGGATTCTGGGATTCCATGACGAGCCTGGTGTTGGCAGAGCAGACATCCACCGGGGTGACAAGTTCGGTCGTGTCGGGGGCGGGGGGAACAATGGAGAAACCAACCCCGAAGGGCGGGAGAAGGTGGAGAAGGGCAGCAGCGGGGAGATTGCAAGCACTGACGGAGCGGAGGAGCACGGGCGACGCGGGCAGGGAGGGCACGAGGGAGGTCGGTGTCCCGGGGGAAGCGAGGCCGGCGCAGGATCTGTCCCCTCTCCCCTGGGGCAGGCGGGGGTGGACCCAACCGCAGGCCAGGCCACCACCACCCGGAGGGGACACGGCCTCTGAGCAGGCCAAGCCCGGCCAGGCTGAGCTGGAGGGGGGCTCCGGCGCAGAGCGTCCCGCGCCGCATGGGATCAACGCTGCGGGGACGTCCCCACCCCATGGGATCTATGCTGTGGGGACATCCCTGCCCCACGGGATCGACGCCATGTGGACATCCCTGTCCCATGGGATCGATGCTGCAGGGACATCCCCGCCCCGCGGGATCGATGCTGTGGGGACATCCCTGTCCCACGGCTCAAGGGTAACGGCAGAGCGGGTCACCGCGACAGCCCCGGAGCCCGCCCGCGTCAACA
>NW_009258649.1:0-215 GCF_000687185.1 Egretta garzetta
TGAGGATGCAGCCAGTGATGGGAAGGGGCGAGGGTGGGGAGGGGGAAAATCCGGGGTGCAGGAACTGCAGGGTTTTCTCTCGGGGCGGGGGGGGTCAGCTCTTATCCCGCATGGGAATTACGAATCGCGGCGCAATGACATGAAATGGATCCCGCGCGCCGGTGCCACCGAAGCTTCGATCAGAGGAGTCCCAGGAGTCAGTGGATTTTAACATT
>NW_009258649.1:1779-2666 GCF_000687185.1 Egretta garzetta
CCTCCCGCCCCAGCGCTGAGCTGGTGTCACCGAGCTGGCATCCCGCAGCCCCCGCACCGCTGAGCATCCCCTACCTCTCGCTGCAGCACCAGCTCCTTGGTGAAGTGCGTGGCCTCCTCGCTGAAGGGCTCACCCTCCTGCACCAGCCCGGGCAGGTTCCTGGCTCCCCGGGGACATTCGATGCCTGCGGGAGGAAGAGGAGGAAGAGGAGATTGAGGCACTTGGAGGAGGCCAGCGGTCACCTGCGTGCCCTTGATGGGGACGTCACCGGAAAGAAATGTTCTGGGGAGGAAAGGGGCTGCTGGAGCCCAGGTGGGACGTGACCCGCTCCTGGGACACGGGGGGGTCCCCAGTGCTGGCAATTCCCTGGCACCGGGGCAGGGACAACCTGGGACAGCCCTGGGGCCAGCAGGGATGGGGACACAGGGATGAGCAGGGGAAGGGCCAGCAGGGATGGGGACACAGGGACGAGCAGGAGAAAAGCCAGCAGGGATGGGGGCATGGGGACAAGCAGGGGAAGGGCCAGCAGGGATGGGGACACGGGGACGAGCTCCCTGGGGAGGATTCCCTGCCCTGTCCCAGGCTGGGGGCAGGGAGGAGCCCCTGTCCCTGTCCCTGCCCCCAAACCACCCACCCTGCCACGAGTCACCTTGCCTGGGTCTCTCCCTGCTGCAGCCGGCCTCGCCAGGGGGTTTTGGGGACCCCAGGGTGCAGCTGGGGTGTGACACCCCCCTCATCCTGTGCCACGGGGAGCCCCAGGCTCCCCTGACCACACAGAGACCATCACCCCCCATGACACAGCCCCCGCAGCACCGGAGGCACCAGCTGTGCAAGGTCCCCCCGTGCAAGGTCCCGTGCAAGGTCCTGTGCCAGGTCCTGTGCAAGGT
>NW_009258650.1:0-1233 GCF_000687185.1 Egretta garzetta
CCCCAGTGCATGCTGGGATGGCGTGAGGCCTGGTGCACAGGGCGGGGGGTTAACGGGAGCCCCCATGCATGATGGGAAACCGGGCACCCCAGTGCATCATGGGATGGCGGGAGGCCTGGTGCATTATGGGTTAACGGGAGCCCCAGTGCATGCTGGGATATCACAAGGCCCAATCCACTGTGGGTTAATGGGAGCCCCAGTGCATGCTGGGATGGCGTGAGGCCTAGTGCGCTGGGTTAGCGGGAGCCCCAGTGCATGCTGGGACACCGTGAGGCCTAGCGCACTGGGTTAATGGGTGCCCTGGTGCATTATGGGTTAACGGGAGCCCCGGTGCATTATGGGATGCTGTGAGGCCTGGTATACTGTGGGTTAACGGGAGCCCCAGTGCATGCTGGGATGTCACAAGGCCCAATCCACTGTGGGTTAATGGGAGCCCTGGTGCATTATGGGATACCAGGCACCCCAGTGCATGCTGGGACAGTGTGAGGCCTGGTATACTGTGGGTTAATGGGAGCCCCGGTGCATGCTGGGACACCATGAGGCCTGGTGCAACTGGGCTAACGGGAGCCCTGGTGCATTATGGGATACCAGACACCCCAGTGCATGCTGGGATGGCATGAGGCCTAATCCACTGTGGATTAATGGGAGCCCCAGTGCGTTATGGGATGCCTTGAGGCCTGGTGTACTGTGGGTTAACGGGAGCCCCAGTGCATGCTGGGATGTCACAAGGCCCAATCCACTGTGGGTTAATGGGAGCCCTGGTGCATTATGGGATACCAGGCACCCCAGTGCATGCTGGGACAGTGTGAGGCCTAGCGCAGTGTGGGTTAACGGGAGCCCCAGTGCATTATGGGATGCCGCGGGGCCTGGTAAACTGGGCTAACGGGAACCCTGGTGCATACCGGGATGGGGTGAGGTCTAATCCTGTGGGAGCCCCAGTGTATTGTGGGATACCAGGCACCCCAGTGCACACTGGGATGGTGTGAGGCCTAGCGCACTGTGGGTTAACGGGAGCCCTGGTGCATTATGGGATGCCGCCTGCCCCGGTGCATGCTGGGATGCCGTGAGGCCTACTCCAGTGTGGGTTTTTGGGTGCCTCGGTGCATTATCGGATACCGTGAGGCCTAGTGTGCTGTGGGTTAACGGGAGCCCCGGTGCATGCTGGGCCACGGTGTGCCCCGGTGCATTGTGGGCTGACACCCCCGCCCCCCGGCACCCGCCGGCAGGGGGGGG
>NW_009258650.1:2258-2471 GCF_000687185.1 Egretta garzetta
AAGGACTCATGTTTGGGGAAAATTAACCCGGTTTTGGGACCCTTTCAACTATTTTGGGGGGCTTTCAAAGCCGTTTTGAAAAATGTGAAATCATTTTTGGGGACATTTAGGCCGTTTGGGGGGACATTGGCCCATTTTTGGGAAGCATTAATGCATTTTTGGGAACGTTTAACCCATTTGGGGGGACATTTCACCCATTTTAGGGCATATTAA